>NW_005842660.1:246843-260695 GCF_000455745.1 Alligator sinensis | reverse complement strand
TTCCTACCTATGCAGGGGGTCGGACTCGATGATCTATTGAGGTCCCTTCTGACCCTAACATCTATGAATCTATGACCCATGTCTCAGGCTTCTGCCTGCTGCCATGTTAGCTATGCTTCATTGCTGCAGTAACTGCTGCCTGGCCCAACACAACCCTGTCTTCCACCCTGTGCTACACAGTCACATGGCTAGGCCCCACCTGTGGCCTCCTGCCTCCAGGCTGCTGCTGGGACCCTGGCAGGGACGTTGATGATGCCCACATGAATGCTGCTATGGGTGCCATCCATGAGCTTCTGGGGCTCCAGCCCTACCATGTGTGGGCCCACCATGCCAGCCAGGACTGATGGCTCCACATTGTCCAGCATACCTGGGATGATGAGCAGTGAGTGGACTCCTTCTGAATGACCTGGGCCACATTCCAGGAGCTACTCGACAAGCTCCACCTGCACCTGGATTAGCAGCCCACCATCTTGCTACCAGCCCTCCCCATTGAGACCCGGCCAGCCATCACCCTCCTCAAACTTGCCATGCCTGCCAGCCTGCAGTATGTCTGCCACCTCTTTAGGGTGGGCAAGGTGACTGCGAGGGACGCCATTCTGGAGGTCTGTGGTGCCCTCCAGGATGTGCTGAGTCACACCATGCTCCAAGTCAATGACACCCTGGAGGGCGTGGAGGGATTTCGCACCCTGGGATTTCCACAGTGCCTCAGGGCCCTGCATGGGACCTACATCCCCATCATCTGCCTACCCCATGGGCAACACCAATGTCCAACTAGTGGCGCTTCCATTAAGTTGTGCTTCAGGCTGTGGTGGACCACCAGGGTGCCTTCACTAATGTCAGCAGCAGCTGGACTGGCAATGCCCATGAGGCCCTGGCTTTCCAGAACTCTGCCCTGCGAACCCTGGTGGACAGCGGGCACATTGCACCAGATGTTCCAGACCTTCAGCTGGGCAATGTGACTCTCCCTCCCCTCCCTACCCCCTCTGCATAGGGGACCCCGCCTACCCACACCTCCCCTGGCTCATGCAGCCCTACACTGGTCAGTTCGACCTACACTGGTCCGTTTGACCCCCACCAGAGACATTTTGACAGATGCCTGGGCTAGAGCCACACACTGGTGGAGTGTGCCTTACGCCACCTGAAGGGATGCTAGTGCACCCTCACCATCCTCCTCAAAGTTGTGGAGGCCACCATCCCCCAGGTCATCGTCACAGCCTGTGTACTGCATAACATCTGTGAGGCCTGGGGGGAGTGTTTTCATGAGGCATGGGCAAAGAAGGTACAGCAGATGGAGGACAACTGACAGTGGGAGTGACAGCCTAGCAGAAGCAACAGAGATTGACTTCTCCCACTGAGGCCTTGTGAGAGCTGCATGCCCAGCAGCGGAGTCCAGGGCACTGTGTGAGAGGCACTGGTGAACCACCTCCTTCTCTCCTCCTGCACCCCCTGCTGTAGGGTAGATGGACCCCAGGCCCACCGCACAACCCTAATACCATGCTCATTGTGGACAGTTTTCAGGGAAAGTCTTTATTTGTCACCACAAAAAACAGACCCCCCCACCCACCCTCCCTCCCCAAACAGATTCCCTTCCACTCTCCCTCTCCAACCACAGATCCCACCACCAATAAAGCACCCTCTTCCCAATGCAAACTATTTACATTGCACTCTGTGTGCCCTCTCAGGGTGGTGGACAGTGGGGTGGAAGCACCTACAGGGCAGATTCCAGGGACAGGTGCCCAGCACCCCTGCCTCTGGCCACACTACTGTGGGTAGGGTCACTGTGGCAAGGCTGGTATGCAGGGGTCTCACCCAGGGGTGAGGGAGGCCATTGCTCTGCATCAGCTGCTGGCTCCCTCCTTCACAATAGGGCCAGGGCCAACAGAGCGCATATGCCATTCTGGCCCCACTGTGGGCAGCTACTGCTCAGGGAGCCATGGCACCTGGGCTAGTGGTGGGAAGCCCAGGTGGGGGTACTATCTTCCAGGGAATCCAGCATGAGGTGCTGCTGTACCTCAGCCCTTGCCTGCAGGGGGGCTTGCTGCTGTGTGGCAGGGTAGCTGCCATGCAGCAGGTGGGGCCAGGGGCAGGGCCAGAGGCAGGGCAGTGGGCAGCACAACAGTGACTGCCAGGGCCAGAATGGTGTCCAGCATTCAGTAGTCTTCCTCTGTGGCCTCCACTGCCTGGGCCACCATGGCAGCCTGCTGCTCCTGTACGCCCAACATCCTGCTAAAGAGGGCAATGTTCCTGTCCTTGAGGGCCAGAATGCCCAGTCCTCACAGTCCCTCTCCCAGTTACGTGCGACTTCCTTGGCAAGCCAGGTCCATGAAGGTCTACCAGCCTCTCCTCTGCCATGGGGACAAGCTGGCCCAGCAGCAGGATCTGGTCTTGCATCTGCCAGTCAGAGGTGGTGTATGCAGAGGGCACCAGCTGAGGGTGGCTGCATCCCTGAGAGCACATCCCTAGCAGCAGGTGGTGCCTCTCCCTCACATGCAGCTGCTGGACCTGCACAGCTGGGAGAGAGAGGCTCTTTGTGAGTTTGCAACATTTTAGAGGTAACACGCACTATACCAAGGAGCTGTGCACTGCCTGGCCTCAGATTAGGGGTCATGTGCACACAGGTACCTAGGGACCATGGTAAGTTGACTGGGCAGGCCCTGACACAGGCAGCCACCAGCCAAGTCCTCCATTCCCACTTCCTCCATGGGGGCAGGTGTCTCACTAGGTGCTTGCCACAGGCAGCCTGTCATCCTGGTCCCCTACCCAAGCCAAGGCAGGGCTGACTCCTGGCAGCAGCTGCCATAGCTGCTCCAGACCCACTCCCCACCTTCTCTTCCTGAACCAGGCCCATGCCAGGCAGACATGTAGGGCAAGGGGCTCTCACCCAGGTGGGAAGCAGAGCTAGTGATGCCCCGGCCCTCTTCCTGGTGGGCCTGTATGGAGAGGTGGCCCAAGGCAGTGCCCCCACCATGTAGGGCCTGAGCCTGGAGAATGCCCCTGGTGAGAGTCCCCCAGGCATGCCATGATAAGCTGTTTGAGCACACTGAGGGGTGCCCAACCCACTATGCCCAACTGCTTCTGATCACCATGCTGCCCCAGGCATACCTTAGAACCTGTCATGAGACCCTGAGCTTCAATGGTGCCCCTAGTAAGCCTCCATTTTCCTGAAGTTTGCACCACTTTCTGAAGGGGTATCTGTGTGTGTGCTATGAGTGCCTGACCCCCACAGCTGAGGAGGAGATCACCATTGCCATCAGCACCTTTATCTGCATGTGACAGGCCCCTGACTCCCTAGCTGGGAGGGTGTTGGATGCTCAGTAAAGTTCTGTACTACTTCCTGCCTCCCCCAAGGGCCAGGGGGAAGCTCAGCCAGGAAGGGTGAGGAGGGAGGGCAGGGGAGGGCAGGTGAGAGGAAGGAAGGACCCTCCTTCCATGCAGGGCCAGCTGGCTCCAAATGTGCAGCCCAGGGGTAGGCAGAAGAGCTGGCATGGGCCCAGGTGGCCATGTCATTGCCTTCACCACTGCTGGCACTCCTCCTTTTCTGGAACTTACAAGATGGGCATGGCAGGCATCTCCAGCAGCTCAAGTCTGTCCCTGCAAGCAGCAATGAGGTGCAGCTCCCACTGATGTCCCAGGGTGCAGAGGCATGGCACCTGGCTGCCCAGGCAGTGGCCTTCTCTGGGGATGGGCTGGAGCTCATCACAGCAGCTGGTGCCATCCCTGGGCTGTCTATCTGGGTGGAGCTGTGCCCCTGGAGCTGGCATGTCGGTCACTGGCCTTGGCTCCTGAAGCTGCCGGATGAGCCCATGGATGAGGAGTGTGCCAGGACCTGCACCTGGTGCCCAGAGGGGCCCTCGCCTGCAGAAGATACATCACTGCCAGGCCACAGTGGAGGCTCCAGCAGGTCACCTGTGCTGGAGAACCTGGCATGGTTGAATCCAGGGTCCCAGGGAGCAAGCTTGCAGGCTAGCTGCTGCATAAAGGGCATGGTTTTTCAGGCACCCCAGAACAGCAGTTTTGGTCAGTGACATGGACCCACTTCACCCGCAGGACCTTGACCTTTATGTAGCATTGCCACACTGATCACTGGTGCCCGCAGTTCTGCATGTGGCCTGCCAGGGCCTCATATATGTTGGTGCTGGAGCACCTACCCCAGGAAAACTCTCTCTGCACCTTGGCATCACCCCACAGTCTAGTTAGGTCTGCAGTCTTGCCCTGGGACTAGCTGAGGCCCCAGAACACTGTGTGTGGCATTGGAGAGGATGCCATAATGGCTCCTTTAGTGGCCCTCAGGGGCCCATATGAGATTCTGGGTGCTGCCAGGCCTGGGTACATGCTGGCAGCACAGCAGCATGACACATGGGAGGCAGCCACATTGTGGGACTGGCCCCAGGGACCATAAGCCTGCTACAGCTGGCACAAAGCCGCTGCTGTGGGACCCAGAGGCAGGCAGCTGGTGCCACAGTCTCCAGAGTCACACCACGGGTTTAAAGGCCAGGCTGGAGAAGGCAAAGAGCTGTCCTAGACCTGGGTTTAGGAAACTCTGAGCCCTGTGCCTCTGGGGAAAACAGTGGTGGGGCTGACTGGAAGAAAATTTGCAGCAAATTTTCATGGTAGACTAATTTACTATGCAGTAACTGCCTGCATGTGTAGACAGTGACACTTAAATTTGTCTACTGTGCAGTAAAGCATCTCTTAAAGATGCACCCGCTCAGAAGAAAACAAAAAAGTTACATTTCCAACAAAAGTTATCTGGCATTTTTATCAGCTGCATATAAAGATTACTTTCTGATTTGAACAACATACCCATCCAAAGGAGTAATAAGAAGTAACCTTCCTCCATCCCACTGTAGACTTCAATTCATGAAGAGTAAGTGGGAATACTAGCCTCCTTAGTACCTCATTAGAGAAGAAGGGCAGGAATTCACATGAAGGGACAGGGTAGTTCTACCACTTATACACTAGCCAGAAGAACTGGATAATAATGAAATAGGTGGGCATTTACTCTTGATAAATTACTGTGGGGGACCTAGGATCAGAGAAGGACATGGCACCCATCTAAATAAAGGAGTGATTGTCACGTGCGCTAGTATACCAGTGTTCTTTTAATCTAGGTAGCTTGGGTAACAGTGCTGATGAAGATTTTGTAGCAAGGGCTTAAGCAATGGCGAGTGACCGGAGCTGTACCTCATGTCACTGCAGAGCATGTAGTTGTGTTTATTAATGCTTGCTAGAGCCCAGTGGCTTTACCACTAGTTTTACCAATGCTAATGAGATGTAGCTAGCCCAGGAGTGCCAGCATGCTTGGTGATCACTACTTCACTCTGTAAACATCCCCTCCAGGGATACTTCTCCTAACACACCAAATTGGCATCTAGCCCTGAGTTCTGAGAGCACACTAGATGCGCTGTTGGCAAATCACAAGGGCCCAGAATTTAAAGCTGATCACTGCAAACATAGGACTCCACGTAATTAGCTCACAGGAAAAATAACTAGTTATTTGACTACTTTAAGTAACTGTGTAATGTCACAACCAGTTGGAGATGCAAGTGGGCATGTGCAGTTCAAGTCCTAGTAACTACATTCACAAATTCACCTCAGAGGTAATGCTGCAATGCCATGCTCCCAATTATTACTTCTTTGGTGTGATCTCCATCTCCATCTGCATCTCCTTTTCTGGTTGCTAAGTCACTAATGGAGTTGCCCTGATCAATTTAAAATTCTAGTATGGCTCTTCTTCCAGGAGTTGTTGACAGCAACAAGGGCCTGCTTCAGATAACTAGGGCTCCCTATTAAAAGGAGCAAACTGATCCCCAGGCCTGGATTTCTGGGATACCTAAATTACATCCACTAAGTGCCCTTACTGGTTCTGTGGAAGAAACAAGAATAACTTTATTGGTGAAAGGCAGCACAGTATTCTCTTGGGAAAATGTGGCAGTGATCACTCAAAATGAGAGAAAAATAAAACATGTTCCCCCACAGACATATGAGAAGTATGTTAACTGATCCCTCTGTCAGCATGAATTTCCAATAGATCAATGTCCATTTACTCCCCACTTCATCATCTGCTAAGTCCAACTCATGATGTGGTACTAGGAGTAGCATGCTCCCAGAATCCTCAGGGGCATTCAGTCAAACTGATTACTGGTCCAAGTGATATGTGGCCTAGTCCTGAGGCTCCACTTCCTAATCCAACCATAGTGATTTCAGTTTTACTGGTGATTAGTATAAAAAGCCTCATTAGTGATCACTTGGCATGTCCACATGTGCATTTACTGCACATTAAATTTACCGTGCAGTAAATTCCTGTGCAATAAGCAGATTTAGGCCAGCTTCTACACATGCAGGCATTAAAGTGAGGTAACTAAAGTGCAGTAAACTTAAGTTAGTCCCAAGTGGGTCAACACATACAATATTACTGTGCGGTAAGGTGTCTACACATGGATTACTGTGCAGGAATTAATTGGGCATAAACTTGATACCTGCATGATTTATACCTAAGTCAGTGTAAATTGCCATATTTACTGTGCAGTATGGGTGTGCATGTGTAGACACCACCTGTACGGTGTAGTAATTTTTGGTTACTGCGCAGTAATTCCAATTAATGTGTAGTAAATGTGTACATGTAGGTGCACCCACTGAGCTTCAGCAAAGAGCTCCTTTTGTGTTCCATCCCTTCAAGAAGCCACGTGTCTGCTGTTTCCCATTAAAGAGTCTTTCCAATAGCAGAGAATCCTCAGTGGAAGGGAACTACGGTAGTAGCATATATGACCACCAAAGGGAGTCCTTGCTACTGGACCTACACCCGTCTCTCAGTTCAGTTCCACCATTCTGAGTTTGACTATAGGTATGACTGTTCAGACCCCCTTGCCCCAGATGAAAATATTACCTCATCATTCAGATGTGGATGACTTAGGCAGCTGGAAGTAGTGCTCATCACATCACTCCCTTTTTGGCTATTGAAGACAGACATTGGTGTGTAATAATGATTAGCCCAATTAGCTGCTAGGCTCAGGAGGCCCTTGACCCCCATAGAATACTTAGGAAGAAAGCTTACATAGATGCATTCTCTCTGTAGGTGCAATTTTCTGTGATCATGAACAGGTGGGGGCAGAGAGCTCCTTCTTCACTGAAGCAAACTTCAGCCTCTCTGGAAGTCTGGGTAGACAGCAGAGGTGATCAGGGATTTTCATCAAAATAATCCCCACAAACATTATTTTGCAGGAGAAAATTTCAGTTTTTGCTGAAAACCTTTGATTTTCCATTGGGAAAACTGTCATGACATTTCCCTGGCTGTCTGCCTGGAAAGTCCTCCATCAATTTCATTGTCTGCTATGGAAATAAAATTGGCAAGAGTCCTCCAGGCAGACTGCTAGAGAGCAAGTAGCATAATTCTCCACCCCACCCCACTCCCCACCCCCAGCCCAGCACCCAGATTCCCTGTACAGTTCCAGCTGACCATCAAAGATGTAGCCACATTGGCGAAGGAAAGCAAAGATCCAAGGTACTCAAGAAGCAGCCTATGGGGAAGCCCCTTGCTAATTTCACATGCTGCTAGCAGACAGGTAGGAAAATAGCAAGTTGACAGATTCTTCTCTGATTTCAAGAATTCCCTCCTCCTCAACCCTTTCTTCTCCCTCCCTCCATACCCAAACAAATATTTTTACTTTTTAACCAGACTTGGGATGAAAAAATTGAGAAAACATTTCCCATTTTCCCCAAAACAGGGGAAAAATATTTTTTTAAAAAAGAAAGAAAATGGAAGAGGTTTCCATTTTCCAGCCAACTCAAATAAATAATTTATGAATTTATGGAGAAAAAGCAACTCTATGTCTCTCCCGCCCCCAAGGGTCATCAACCAGATGGGCAGAGTGCTTCGTAATCTATAACGGTTCAAGCCATAGGGTTTACAATTAGACTTTGAAATGTGCACCTATTCTCAGACTAGCTGATGTGCAACTGGCCAGAGATCCCCATCAGAGATAAAATTAACTGAATAGGACTAATTTACCTCTGTTGGAATTCCACAGACCTCAGTGAACTTCCATTAGGGATGAGTTTGGCCCACAGCAGTTTGTTTTCAGGCTGGCTGGGCAATGCCATTATGCTGCTCTTCAATAAGCATTGTTTAGCTCAGCAGTACCTTGGGGACAGCACAATTTATGAGATGTGTTTCAGATAGATTGTTGCAATTTATGAATGACATAGTAACCATAATCTACGGAATATGGACTGCACTGTTTTCTGGGCTCCATGCCATGGGGCCTAAAAGAAGAAAAAGCCATAAAGTCCCACTAAGCAGCAAGCAGCTACAGTAGCAGGAGGGACGTATAGGAATATAAAGTATTTACATATAAAGTACTTGCTGTTGTGGTTCAGTGGTAGATTTGTTTACCTACCAGATGGGAGACTTGTGTTCAATTCCCAGGTGTGCGTATAATTATAGTCATTGAGGCATGGGATGTCTGGATTTGGTCTGGTGTTTGGATCCTGTCTCAATGCTCTAAAGGGGGAATGACAGGTCTGGGCAGTCTCTACTTTTCCATACTCCTACTTAGGCTTATGTGTCAAAGGTCCTGGTGACCATGCCAGCATACACCATGATCCAGAAGGTGCCTACCTGAAAGCTTTCCATTCATACCAAGGGTTCAAATGGAAAGAATCTCCACTGTAAGAATTAAAGCACTGACTGACTGACCCTAGAGTTGATTCAAATGTGCTATGAGCACTACTAGCTAAAATGGATAGGAATCTACAAAGAGAGTCATCTAGTTCACTTGAGGTAAAGTAAATGAATTTTTGATTGTGTGGCTTCCTGCGAGATTAGAAATTGCACTAATTTACTATTTTGAAGTATCTTTATTTTTTAACTTGCAAGTAGGGCAGAAGAGTTTCTCCTTCAATTATAAACCACTTCTTAAAAATTTCATTTTGTTGTGGGGAGAATTTTATCAGTGGCATTTTCCTTGCCTTGACAATCATGCACACTTTGAGCATTTTTTATATAGCTACAAAACAGAAAGTTCTGAGATAAATGCAAGATAACAAATCCTGCATTTCTTTTGAAAATGACTCATGTAAAATGGACAGTTTTTAAAGGCTGAATGTACAAGTCTGAAACCAAGATCACAAATACTTAATAAATGGATGTTAGAGGGAATAGTTATACTTGGATAGTTATGTGCATTTGTCTTTTCCTCTTAAAATTCCCTACAAGGATGAGATTTTCCATATCTTCTCATCCATCTATCCTTTCTTAGAGTTGATGAAAAATTTCTGGTCAAAATGTTTTGCAGTGAAAAATAGCTTTTTGATTAAATGGAAATTTTCTCAAGAAAGAATCCATGTTTGTAAAAATTTTGGGGGTTGTTAACAGAAGGATGAATTTTATTGGACTTGTTACACCAGCATTTACTGCTGCATTTTTATATTTCTTCTGGGCAACTACCAACAAATCATTTACCCATATTCATAGTTTCATAGTTTCATAGTTTCAGGGTCGGAAGGGACCTAATAGATCTTCTAGCCCGCCCCCCCGCCAGGGCGGGAGAACAACCCAAAAACACAAACAAAACCACTCACCCTAAAAACAAAAACGGGACTCAAATGAGTCCAGCCAGGTAAGTATCCAGCCTCTTCTTAAAGATCCCCAGGGTAGGGGCCAGCACCACCTCCCTTGGAAGTTGGTTCCAGCTCCTAGCCGCCCTGACTGTGAAGTAGTTTTTTCGGATGTCCAATCTGTACCTCCTCTCCATCAACTTGTGCCCATTATTCCTTGTTATGCCAGCAGGGGCTAGGGGAAACAGCGTCTCCCCCAAACCCTTCTGGTTCCCCCTAGTGAGTTTATAGACGGTCACCAGGTCCCCCCTCAGCCTTCTCTTGTGGAGGCTGAATAGGTTCAAGTCCCGCAGTCTCTCACTGTAGGGTCTGCCCTGTTGTCCCCGGATCATGCGGGTGGCCCTCCTCTGGACCCTCTCCATGTTGTCCACATCCCTCCTGAAATGGGGCGCACAGAACTGGACACAATACTCCAGCTGCGGCCTGACCAGCGTCGCATAGAGGGGGAGGATCACCTCCCTGGCTCTACTCGAGATGCACCTGTGGATGCACGACAAGGTCCGGTTAGCCCTGCCAACCATGACCTCGCATTGTCGGCCCATGTTCATCTTGGAGTCAATAATGACACCAAGATCCCTTTCCGCCTCCGTGCTCTCAAGTAGGGAGCTCCCCATCTTATAAGTGTGCTGCTGGTTCCTACTACCCAAGTGCAGCACCCTGCACTTGTCCGTATTGAAACGCATCCTGTTCCTGTCTGCCCACCCCTGTAACCTATCCAGATCCTTCTGCAATCTCTCTCTCCCTGCTAGCGTGCTCACCTCCCCCCAAATTTTGGTGTCATCAGCGAATTTAAACAGGTTGCTCTCCACCCCAACATCAAGATCGCTGATGAAGACATTGAACAGCGCAGGGCCCAGGACCGAGCCCTGAGGGACTCCACTACCCACCTCCCCCCAAGTCGAATATGATCCATCCACCACCACCCTCTGAGTGCGACCCTTCAGCCAATCTGCAATCCATCTGACCGTGTAGGCATCTATGCCACAGTCGCCTAGTTTACTAATTAGGATGGGGTGAGAGACGGTGTCAAAGGCCTTGCTGAAGTCCAGAAAGACTACATCCACCGCGACACCTGCATCCATGGCCTTTGTGACCTGATCATAAAAGGCAATCAGGTTGGTCTGACATGATCTCCCCCTAATAAATCCATGCTGATTGCCCCTGAGCATCATCTCGGATGCCGGCCCATCACAAATGTGCTCCTTGATGATCTTCTCAAAGAGCTTCCCCAGGATTGAGGTAAGACTGACGGGCCTATAATTGCCCGGGTCCTCCCTTTTCCCTTTTTTGAAGATGGGGACCACATTAGCTACCTTCCAATCGTCTGGCACCTGGCCCAAGCACCACGATCGCTCGTAGAGCCGTGCCAGGGGCCCTGCAATAACCCCAGCCAGCTCCCTCAGCACCCTGGGGTGGAGAGCATCCGGACCCGCTGACTTGAACGCGTCCAGCCCCTCCAGAAGCTCTCTAACCCGGTCCTCCCCAACCTGAGGTCTGAAGGCGATCCCCTCGCGTCCGGCTTCTATCACAGCAGGGAAGTCCCGGTCCCTGCACAAGAAAACGGAGGTGAAGAATTGGTTAAAGAGGTCCGCTTTATCCTCTGACGCAACCACCAGATTGCCCCGCATATCCTGCAGGGGCCCCACATTACCCGGCGCCTTCTTCATCCTCCCAATATATTTGAAAAAGGACTTTTTGTTATCCTTAATCCTGGACGCTAATCCGAGCTCTATCTCCGCCTTGGCCTTCCTAACAGCCCGCCTGCAGGCCCGAGCAGAGGAGGTATACTCCTCTTTGGAGATTACACCCCCCTTCCACCGGGCGTACGCCACCCTTTTGGCAAGCAGGCATTCCCGGACACCCTTGGTGAGCCAGGGGGGCTTTTGGACACTCCTGCCCGCCTTGCTTCTTGTCGGGATGGACACCCCTTGGGCCCCGAGTATCGTTTCCTTAAGGAACGACCACTCCTCTTGGACGCTGAGTTCCTCTGCCCTCAAGGACCCCAGTTCCTCTCCCACTAATCTCCTCATCTCACTGAAGTTGGCCCTCCTGAAGTCTAGGGCCACCACCTTGCTGCGGGCCCTTGACACTCTACGCTGGATGGTGAATTCCAGCACGCGATGATCACTATTGCCCAGGTGGTCAAGAACCTGGAGGCCTCTTACCAGGTCGTCGCCTGCGGCCAGGACCAGGTCCAGCAGAGCATCTCCTCTGGTGGGACTGTGCACCTCCTGAATCAAGTGGAGGTCCTGCAACTCGGCCAAGAACCTCCTGGAGCGGTCCGTCCCGGCTGACTGCTCCTCCCAGCAGATGTCCGGGTAATTAAAATCGCCCATGACAACTACATCCCTTGCTTTTAGTGTCTCCGCAAGCTGGCCTGAAAATTCCCTGTCCAGCTCCTCCTCCTGATTGGGGGGTCTGTAATAGACCCCCACCGTCAAATCCCTCTCGCCTTGCCCCCCCTGGATCTTGACCCAGAGCACTTCAGCTCGCCCTTCCCCTGACCCCATACTGCTGGCAGAGGATGTGTAGTGCTCCTTGACATAAAGTCCCACCCCCCCCCCTGATACCCACAGGCATGCCAGAATAAGGAACATGGCTTTAAGTGAAGAGGTAATGTACAGGAAGAAAAAGTAACTATAGTATACTACATACAAGTAACTTTTTATATGTGGTTACATGTAGTTACCTGAAAGTCTGACCAAACTTATAGAAGTGATGCCACCAAATTTAATATTCACTTGTGCAAATACCTACAATGCAAATATCCAAATGACAAAACCAGCATGCACATGCTGATTAGGTTCTCAGAGCATATACTTGAGTTTATACCATTCTAGGCCCTTGGTGCTACTCAGGGAGAGCTTTAATGATACCTGTAGCAGTGCTAAGCACACACGGTAACAGAGAAGAGGCATAAACTTAGCTTGCTAGGCATCTTTTCACTAATCACTAGTTTAGGTTGATTACAAGTCTGCGCGAGATACACAGTGAGTCAACAGCCACTATAGCTCCATTCTTATACTAGTTTTGGGTTACAGAAGGACTTTACCAAGTGTCAAAACCAGCAGCATAGGGACCTAGCCAGGTGCCCGGTACACAGGGGCAGCAGTGACTTCCAGTTGCTGCTGCAGTTTACAATTGCAATCACATAGCTGTCAACAACCACTTTTTTTGCTTGTCCTTCCCCTGTCCCACCCATCCCACCCCAAGTCAGCGCCCAGGCTGGTTGCCATGTTTGCTCTGCCCGACTTATGCCACTGCCCAAAACCACAGTCTTGCTGATCGATTACACTGATGCTGTGAAGGTGCAGAAAACTGCCCTTTGGAGGCTGGTACCAACCCATCTTGACCTCATCAAGAAAGATGTCCTGAGTGTCCTCAGTCTGTTCTTATCCTTATGGGATGGTGTCCAATACTGCTTAATTCAGTAGTTCAGCTCTTTTCTGAACTTAGGGGACTTTCAGACACTAAGCCCTTCCTACCATCTTAAGTAAGCCTAAGCCTCTAGCTCAGCTAACACATGGGTCTAGCCAAGCTTTGCTTAGTACAACTCCCAGTCCCAGGGACATACTGGAGTTCACTTGTCTCCGCCCACCCCTTTTCTTGCCACTAATCCAAAGAAACAGAGGTGTCTCAGGGCTCCTCCAACTTGTACTGAATGCTACCAGTCCTCAAAGAAATCTGCTAACAGTAGAGAGCTGAAATACAGGAATGCTCTGGATGTACCCACTGCTCCTTCAGTCAACCCCTGTAAGGGGGCCATGTTGGGGCCTGGAGTGCAGCCCATTATGACTTACCTGCCAGATTCTATTGATTTGGAAGAAATAAAGGAAAATATTCTTAAAGTCTTGTAAATGCGAATCTGTTTCCATTTAGACTGCATTCTTCTGAAAGAAATCTGTACCTCCCCCACTTCCCTATAAGTAATGACAGAGAAAAAAGGAAACATTAATCAAACAGATTGAAATGACCTGGATAAGGGCCTCACCGGAAGGATCTAAAATGCTTCTGTGGTCACAAGAACAATTTTCATTCCATGTTTCTGGACTGCATAACATATTACTGAAATCACTAGACATTGGGAATGTAAGATCTCTTAATGGAAATCCCCTCAGCCTACTCACCGCAGCCTGGAGCTCACCCACCTGCTCCTCCAGGGCACTAAGGCGTGCACAGGAGGGGCAGGCCGGGAGACCACCAGGCCCCACCCCCGCCCCGGGCCCTGCCACGCCCC
>NW_005842660.1:237566-246773 GCF_000455745.1 Alligator sinensis | reverse complement strand
CCTACTCCCTGGAGGAGCTGCCCTGTGCAGCTCCCTCACGCCCGCCTTGCGCGAACGCCGGCGCAAACGCCGGCGCGCTCTTACAGAGCGCGCCTGTATGCGCACACTGTTCGAGCGCGGCTCCCTGCCGGGCGAGCTAAGGCGTCACCGAAGGGCTTCCCCTCCGGATCCGCCTCAGCTGTGCTGCGCTCTCTACCCCACTTACCTTAGGGGGGAATCAGCTGTTGCTGCCCCCGCCGCCGGCTTCCTCCGCTGCTGCTTCAGCTGCTGCCGCCTCCGCCGAGGTAAGCAGGTACACGTGCGGGTGGCACACGTGCACCCTGCTCCCCTCGCTCCTGCTCCCCAACCCACAACTACCAACACATTATTTACCCATATTGCAATGGAATTCCTAAACCACCTCCTTCCTAAACCACCACAGGACATTTTGACACCTTTGCCAGACCTAGGTCTCTTTTTGTACTGAGATTTCTGAATGTGAAGTGCTAGAAGACATTAACTCCCAGAAACAACATGAGAATGAGAGAGATAATTTGCTGTGGGACAAAGGGACATTCTAAAAAGAGAAAGAAAAGGTCTGTGTCTTTAGCTAACTTGTTTTGAATGGTATACCCATGACTTTTCCATATCTCATGCTAAGGAGGGGACTACAGACATTGAGGACACATTTACAGGACTCCAGCCTTATGAAGAAACTCTATGTACCAAACTCTATATATGCTGCCTTTGCCCAGAATTCAAGACACCCAAAACATGCAAAACCCTGACAATCAAGATGAAAGCGTGACTGGCATTAATACAGTAGACACATTCATCTTCACATCAAGATTAATATGGGCAATAATAGTGCTTCTGCCAATTTCTATGAGAAAGGAGAAAGTGAATTAGCCCTTAAGGATTCATCTCAGGTACGTTATGAGAGGTAAAGTAGATGATTATATAAAGTGCACTAATGTAGGCTAAGAATTATTAGTCTGCGGGAGGAAACTGCATGATGGCTCAAGGAGTTGCTTGTAGGTTAGAGAGCTCTGTAAAGACAGACAAGCTCCTGAACAGGTTGTCGGGGCCAACAAATGGATGTAAGAAGTGGCTATTGTCATGTCATGCTGTATAAGAGACTGCTGTAATTCTTTGGGGTGGCTTAGCTATATTTATATACTACTGCATGTTAGCATCCATAAAAAATACCTATGCAACTGAGATCTGGGGAAATTCAGGCAGGACTGATCATTACTGTTAGGGAAAAATATTCAATAGTTATACATAATTTTCAGGAAGCATGCTTGCCTTCATGGCATTCATGGACATCTGTTTGCATCCATAGTGTTACAAGGTGTGAGACTCTATTCTACATATTAGGCATGTACAGGAGCAGATCTAAGAGGGGAATGGGGGTTGCAATGATCCAATTGCATCCCACTTCCAATGAGGACAGTCTGGAAGGGCTGAGTACAGTGAAGGAGAAGAAAGGGAAGGGGTATCCTCCACTGCCACCACTTTGCAGCCTATGTGCTGCCTAACTTCCCCAGGGTCCTCTGCTAACCTGAAGGCTCCAGTTGTGTTCATCCCTATCCCCTCCAAGATCTGAACCATGGTGCTGGTCACATTTTCCACAGCCTCCTTTTCTAAATCATACATCCATCTATGGGTGTGTAAGTGGACAATTCTATTCTACTTTGTTTGAATCCCTGACAGCTGTGAACACAAAAGGTGGGTAAGTTCTCTTCCTCCTTGCTGCTTTTTTGTGATTCAGTGTTAAGGGCTAGATGATGGTATGTTACTTAAGTAAATGAATGATTTGATTTCTAGTACTTGAACTAGGTGGGATAAAATCATGCATAGGCTCCTAAATCCATTTAGGTGCCTAATAGGTGAAATAGAAGCTGGCCAAAAGCATACCCCTGCTAGATCTCTTCCTTGATGTTTGGTCATGTTTGGTACACATTTGGGATTACATTTCAGTGTACTCATTTCCACAGAAGTGTTCACCATTTCAAAAACTTCTCTATCAGTAAGCATTAATATTTGGGAGGGCTAAACAGAAAATAGCTTGAATTCTTTTTTTCCCCTTTGGATGGGGAGAAGAAAAGTGGAAAATGGGGAGGTAAAAGAAGCTGATCATTTCATTCACTACACTATAAGCAGTGTGCAGCCTTAAGTAGGTTCACAGGATTATGAGAAGTCTGTATCAGTTTCCTCATAATCATCACTCACAGCTGGCCTTCATGTTTCCTGTAGGGAACCAGTTGTAGAAATTACTAATCATTAAGCTAAATTGAGCTTTGCAGGCAATGAGTGGGAGTGCAATCCCCAGAGAGCCTTACAAATGGAACTGGAGGTAATGGAAAAAGAGAGCAGCAAAATCTTCATGTAAATTGTAATAATTCAATGGACATGGAAAACAGTGGATAGGTGAATGTTGACCAACATAATGTAGGGCATAAGGACTGGGAGACCCTCCAAGAGGCAGGCTATAGCCAAAGAGAGATTCAGAAATGTCATCACACCAGAGCATGAGTCCTTATTATAGCTCTGCCCCTGTATTCCCTCTCCTTCATGCTCCCCAAAATTGCAATGGTATTGCCAAACAACCTTTCTCCTCTTCCACAATAAGATATTAGCAACCCATTCACATGAACAGCAATGCACCCTCTCAGAGCTATGGTTTCAAGGACATCTGCAGACTCAGGCAAAAAACCAATGCACAGTTACATTCCTAGGCACCTAGGAGACTTTCATGCTAAAAATTAGGTCTCTGAAAAGGCTAGTGGATGCAATATATAGATTACTTTAGATGAGTTTTTGTTTGTTTGTTTCTTTTGAGGGGTGGTATTTTTGTTATTTAGGCACTTACATTCTGCTTAAGTCCTTTTTTAGTTTCCTGTAAGCAGGTGTCTTATCCTGCTATAGAAAAGCTAGGTCTGTTGTTAGCTCCTCAGCTATTTTTATTCTCTACAAAACAAGTAAAACCAAACAAAATCCTCTGTCCACTCTGGACATTAGGGCTAGGTATAGGCATTCAAAAAGCCCAAAGAGGAATCAATCTAATATTTCTGGAAGTGGCATAATTTCGATTAGTAGTGAACAGAACACACGTTCACCTTTTGGTGGGGGGCACAAATCTTGGACCAGATTCTATTGTTTTTAAATCAGTCTGTGTGTGCTGAACTTCTCTTGTGTTACGGGTATAGATTGGTTTCCGATCACTTACACTGGTAAAAATATAATTTCTGTACCGGCCTAAGAGAAGACCCATTTTTCTTATCCTTCTGGTTCTAGCTATTGCATTTGAAAGGAAATCCAAGATTAAGGTTCAATCACATACTCTTGGAGCTCAGATCATAGGCATTGGCCTATGGTGTCTATGCCTTAATCTGTATTTACATCCTAAATTAATGCCAGCTTCTTCTCTCCACAGGCGGCCAACACAGTCCAAAATGTGCATGGTGCTGCCAGAGGAGGAGCACCAGGGCCACCGTCAGCAGGGGAGATCCCGAGCATCCTACTCCTGGCATAATGCCAGAGTGAGAAAATCAGAAGGGGGAAGAAAACATCCTTTGAGGTCCAGACCAACCAGGATAGAGTGCACCTTGCTAGGGCAAGGTGGCAAATGTCATGTTCCTCCTCCAGCAGGTATAAGGCCCCATGAGATTCTAAAGATGTTGGGCTGATTCAATATTCCACACAAGAGACACTGTCAGGATATGGAATAGCAGTTTAATTATTCCTGGAGAATTCTGAAGAGCAGTTCAATAACACAATTACAGAGATAAACAATGAGTAAATAGCCATGAGGGGAGAGAATTAGAAATTTATGAGAGAAAGTAAAATATATATTTTCAGTTTAGATTTTAATGGAGATGGATAGGCAGTGAGGTAGAAGAGAGATGGGAAGTCTGCTACAGCAGACAGGTATAGAGAAGAGAAAATTCCAACACCATTCATAATAATTCCTCCCTCTCATATATCATTTTCCTCAATGGATCTCATTGGGTGCATCTACATGTACAAATAAAGTGAGATCAGATTACTCTTGAGTAAGCTGTCCTGGGCATGCACCTACGTGTGCAGGGACATTGGAGCAGATTTGCTGTTCCTAGCAACAGATAGCTGCTGCTCCCTGTGGCCCTGCATCAGGCCCCTGCAGCAGCCAGGGGAAGCTGTAGGCTCCCTTGGGTACTAGTCCAGGGGCTGGCAGGGAGCACCGGGTCAGGAGACAGCTGTCTTCTGAAGGGAGTTGGTCATTGCTTCCTACCACCAGGAGCTGCCTGATACCAGGATCGGCTCTGCCATGAGAGCCTGGGTGGAGACAATGTCCTCCTGCCCCAGCAACAGGGAGCTCCCAGCCCCTGCTCCATGATCACAGGGCCTGGGCTGAGAGATTCTTATCCCCCAGCCTGAGCTCCATTTTGATGGGGCCCGGGCTGGGGTATTCTTCATTGCAGGGTGTTTTTCTAGGGTGCTTTTCTCTGTGGTTTGCAAAAGGGGTTGTAGAGGATGTTCTTGTGGAGGAGTTTTGAAAAATGGTTGCCTATGAATGTCAGGAAAGGACCCAATGGCCCAAAAGGCCCCTTCCCATGCTCTGTTTTTATATTTCATTAAGTGGAGATCTAAGAATCTAGAGATGTGTTGAAAGTGGTTTCTAATAAAGTAAAAGCAATCACCCTCAAAAAGAACATCAAAATGAGCTTCTTGCAGCAATAACCAAGCAAATATGTAACAGGAATTTACAGAAATCAATTCCAATAATGTGACATTTCTACCTGTAGCTGTTTATATCCTCCAGGAGAGAAAAAGTTAATAAACAGTTCTAAAAAATAAGTACAGTATTCATAGTGAAGCAAAAATAGTCAGCGAAGCAACACTGAATCATTCCCATCCTCCCCTGCTGCCCCTGCCAGTGGATGGTGCTTATTATCAAGGCTCTCAAGCATGCAAAGTCCTTAGGCCTGATTCTCTCCTTCTTGGGCCTGATTCAGAGCTACTGAAGTCAATGGAAAGACATGCATTGGAACATTAGAACATGGGACTGAAAGGAGTCTCCTGGGCCAGTGAGTCCAGTCCCCTGCATTCTCAGACAGTCATTACCTAAGGAATCCCCCAAAATCACCACTAAAACCCTGTCACACAACTGCAAGGCACAAAACCAGAAACATCAAGAGTACCCTCTAACATGCCATAGATAAAAGCAAAAGAGATAAGGCACTGCCAATACTGGTCACTGAGATGGCAGGCAAGTGATTGGTTAATGTATATGCTGAAAGTACAGGGAGAAAGGCCCTGTTCCACTTAGGAGAGGAAAACAAAAACTGCAGAGTCTGAAGAGGTGACTTCGGGGAGAATTTCCTTTCTGACCCCAAATCTGATGACAAATGCAACCCTGAGTCCATTCCTAATGCGTATGAAATTTAGTACATCAGGGCATTTTTTCATGTGCTCTGGGATCAAAGGGGGAGGGGGGCAGCGCTTTAATTAGAGTGGTTCCAAGAGCCGTTCTAATTAAAGTGCTCCTGTGCCTTGTGTATTAGTGTCCCTGTGCTTAAAAACAGCAGCAGGGGCACTTGAACTAAAGCTTGTTCAAGTGCCCCCACCATCATTTTTAAGCATGGGGACACTGATACACAAGACATAGGAGGCTGCTGGAACGTGGTAATTGCTATACTCCAGCAGACTCAATTAATCCACCATGTTGGAGCTGCCTCTATGCTCATGTATAGGCACTCTCCAATATGAGGTTTTAAATAAATGTGCATTAGGCCCTGCTAATGCTCAATAGTGTATGAACATGCTTTTTAGATTGTGCTTAATGTGCAGTAGCCTATCCTACTGCGCATTACCGTAATAACATGTTTTTTACATGCTGCTTTAATGTGAAGTAGAATAGGCTACTGTGCATTAAAGTGCATGCGTAGACGTGTCCACATACTGATTGTTGAGACAGAATTCTGTGTCCTAACATACCATCCTTTCCAGAATCTTATGTATTACAATCATGAAGTGATTCACAGTCTTTGCTGTCCACTACTTTGCTTGAAAGATCATTCACTCCTCTGATCATTAGAAATGTTCTTCTAATTTACAATCTAAAGTCATCTGTATCCAGTTTGTAGCCATTTGATCTTGTACCCATGCTGTTTTTAATGCTAAAAAAAATCCTTTTCCTTCCTTAATTTTCACCCACAAATACACTTGTAAAAGTGATCATATCCTTTCTCAATCTCCATTCTGTTACGCTTGGGACTTATCCAGTGGGACTTGGAAAACACTCCCTAAGGCCCCCTTTGCACATTACAAGTATTGCACAATGAACAGGTTAATTGCATAATTTACTAAAACCAGCTATACATGCAAAGTACCTAAAAAGGACAAACCAGCTATAAAGTTAGACCTCAAATATGTTTACTAACTTTATAGCTGGTTGGTATCCAGCTTTAATTTACATGTGTAGCAGGATCTCCCCTGTGGCTGGGAGCCCTGTCAGCTGACTGGGGGCCCAGCTACGGGGTGTACCATGCCCAGCCAGGGCTGGGAATCTTGCAACTGAGGGGTGGCATGTATGGCATGGCTGGAGTCATAATTGTGTGGATCGTACCTTAGACCCCATTGCAGCTTGGGCCCTAACACTGATTTCACACACATGTAATTAATGGAAACTGAATGACAGGAGAATTAGACTATTTACCCACAGAGGATAGATTTCCATTGAATTACTTTGAGTTCCTGTAAAAGAAGACACTCCGTTGCTACAGGACAGGACTAATCTTATAGGACTAGGACTTTTACATGTTGGAGTAGGCATAGGTCATGGAAGGGGGTGGGCCACCCAGGCCATGGCCTGACCAACTTTTACCATGTTAATTTATATATCCCACAAATGTGCAATTGTCATTCTGGTGAAAACTGTATAGCTATTTTTTTAACTGTATAGCTAGCTAAATTAACGTGCTAAAAGTTGGTAGGGCTATGGCCCAGTGGCCCACCCTGTTCTGCGGCCTATGGGAATAGGTTTGTGATAATTCCATTCTACTGGTCTACTGAACCTATCATAGTTCAAGGTCTGAGGACCCAATTACATCCTACATGTTAAATGTGCATTTCCATATCAGCAGAACTTTGAACTCTATGCAAGATGAAATCCACATATGCAGAGGCACAACAGGGCAGTTCTACACCCAGAGCAGCTGTACAGTGACCAAGGTAGCACTGACTGCTCTGGTGCTGCTGATAGCAGTGGTGTAATTAGCTGGTGCTGCAGTAGCAAATTGTTTTGCACGCTCTCCGCACCCACCCCAAAGGCACCACCCTGGTCTGGTGCCCCAGTTACTCCCTCCTCAGTTATGCTACTACATATTGTCTTGGACGGCAAGAGCCGACTCGAGGTGATCCAACAATTACTCGTTCATTGGGCGGGCTGGTGAATAGAGAGGCGGACAAAGCTTAATGGTTGCAAAACTTTACTTACGCCGCTTGTAGCTGCGACGCAGACGGTCCGGTCGTCTGAACAACTATGTTAGTTGTTCCAGCTGGCAGGGCTCAAGCTAGCTCGTCCGTCCACAAATCAAGCCGGCGGGGAAAGGGTACGTCAGGGATTGCGCTCGGCGACGGGGAGAAGAATCGATAGGTGATCAGTCTATCGATCAGCTCAGCCGCAAGTCAGATCTCTTTAGAGGCACTCTGCAGCGTGCTCAAAGTTCTCCAACTTGGGCGGAAGTCGCACGAAATTTTAAACGGCTAGCAAGCTAATTACTAGCCGCCACGTAGGAATAATTTAGAACTGGCCAATAGTAAGACACAAATTTGCATTCAAATGGCGGGAACTCTCTTGCACCGGGATTTTTCTGTTGCAACAAAACCTTTGCTGCGCAAGAGGCTCTCATGTGGTGGGAAAATTCCATCATGCCGAGGCACCAAAATCACTGGGTTGTGACACATATATGAATAAATTATAGAGTTTTATGAATGTTAAAATATACTAGAAAGATAGACAAACAGACAGACAGATAGATGTGCATCTCCAGAGCTCCTGGAATGCCCTTCACATCCTAATGAGGGCAGGAAAACCCCACTTTAATAAAACTGGATATAAACTCAAGCAGATTCCGATGGATATAATACAGCAAGGCTAACTTTACTGAAGGGCTTCAAAGACTAGGGAAAATGACTGGAGACCCTGTGATACACCATTGTGAAAGAAAGTCCAAACAGTGGTCTCTTCAATTTAGAGAAGCACCCATGGAAAGAGGTCATAACAAACATATATAAAATAATAAATGATAAGCCAGGAGCTCTTATTTAACAAAACACAAAAAAACTAGCAATTACTCAATGAAATGGAAAGATACAAATTTTAACTTGATATAGGGAAATACTTTTCTTTGCACAATTCATCATTAGCAGGCTAAACTTTCATGCATGAAATGGCATTCCATGATTATTAAGATTATTTTTAGTGGCTATGTATCTTTTTGATCAAGTTATCATCCATCCCTACAATAAAGAAAGGTGAAATAATTGAGTCTAAGTAACTGACAGGAGTGGGGGTAAGTTTGTCATTTAGACATGTAAATGACAAACTACAACCAGGCATACAGCTGTTGCTTTAAGGCTTGGCTGAAATATTAAGCCAATGTTTTAAAATTTTCATTTTTCCTCAAATTGTAAATCATCCAATTCCCTCAGTGCAATAAGCTTTTGAGTCAGTTGAAATTAGTTATGCTTCCGCTCCATTCATCCCCTGGTTACATCATACAATCTGACCGGTAAAACCAAACTGATCCTAGCACAGAACTTTGCTAAAAAAACAACACTGTACCCACTTACAAGTAACATTCACTATCTTCAAGCTCTACTAGGATAGGGCTGGCACATCCTAATGTACAGCATGAAGTTGTAAGAGAGTTATTTTTAATTTGTTATTGATGACAGTTCAATATAACTGACTCATGAGTCTGTTTCTTTCAGCTCCACCTATGGTGAAATACAATCATCCCTTACTAGTGTTAGCAAGATTTTCATTCCTCCTAGGTTTAGGGGTTTATATACCTGTCAGGTCTATTGATCTTTAACAATAATGACAAGGAGAAGTACTGACTTTTCTCATTATGATCTGAGTATATTGTGTGCTTTTTACATATCAAATTTTAAATTAAGGCTGTACTTATATAAATTTATTGATATTGCTTATTAAGGTTCCTGGGGGGGGGGGGG
>NW_005842660.1:196089-237535 GCF_000455745.1 Alligator sinensis | reverse complement strand
TGGGGCAGAACGACACACTATGTGGACTTGGAGTTAATCCATACCAATAACTTAGAGATATAATCCATTATAGTGGTGTTGTAAGTATTCCTAAAGCAAGTACTGCAAAGCCATAAAAATTCACAGGCAGGGTTAAACTGAAAAGAAATCCAAACTTGTTTCAGTCTGGAAATGCAAAGTTATGGCATACAAGCAATTTAAGGACGTTCCCCATTTCAAGAACATGAACTTATGACACACATGTAATATCAACATGCCAGGCACCATCGCCCCAGTCTGATACACTATACTATAACCATAGACCAAGCAATGCCTTTTTCATATGCCATATGACACAATTATATAAAGTATACATAATGATTTTTAGCATTTGGGGTTTCTGTTTACAAGAAAATGATTTTTAAAGGCACATCCTGTTAAACATTTTCCTGCTGTGGTCTTGGTAGAAGCTATTGGCTTTCTTTATCTCTGTCTCCCAGTAGTGGAATTACAGCTAAAGAAGCAGATAAGGTTCTTTGAGTAAATGTGATATATTTTATTAGACTAACTAAAATAGTTGAAAGAAGTGTTCTTTGCAAGCTTTCAGGCACAAACACCCCTCTTCAGGCACAGAGAGAGTCTGTTGGTGTTATGTGTTCCCCATGGTGAATACCAGCAGACTGTCCCTAGCACAGGGGTCCAAAAGATTTTGCTGGTCCAAACACTAGGGAGAAGTGAGAAAAATGGACTAATACATTATTATACTCTCCTCCTATTTCAAGAGGTTAGAGTGCAAATGTTGGGTTATATTACAAAGCACAAGACTTCAAATGTGTACAGTCTAGTGGGGTAGAAATAAATCCAGGAATATACAGTAAAATGGTAGAAAGAAAGTCTGCTTTCCTAAAGTTTTTAGAGACTGCTGTGAACTGACAGCATTTCACTGTCAAGGCCCTTCTGAAATGTTTTGTGCTTTTGCATACCATTTCCTCCATTATGAATTTGCTTACCTTCCTAGTGTCTCATGTCAACTGGCCACTATGAGGCATATGCAAGTTGAGTGCACACACTGTTTATTCCATCTATTTGCTTGCTTCATGTTGACAAAATGCATCCAAAAGAAGCTTCAAAATATATTTTTTCATAGTAAGTGTCTTGGCTGGACAGAATGAATAAAAGGGACATTTTCATATCCATTTCTGGTTTTACAAAAGCCCATTGTTGCATATACTTATGCTGGAACTTGATTTTGTGTGTGGGCTTTATTTCACTGGCTGTTTGACTGTCTTTTTGCTCCTGATGTGAATCATGTGGTTGTGTTAAATATTATTGTCCAATGCTCGAATGGACATTTTTTGCTATCTTGGTGCCAAAATATAATTAACTCACAAAGTTAACAAAGATGTTTGGCACTTATCTATCAGACAGCGTGGGAAATAAATGCAGCAAGATTCCCGCTACATCCATGAACTGTCTGTATAAACCAGGAGTAGGCAACATTTTTTGGCCGGAGTGCAAAAAAAGCCACAATGTCTACCTTAGAAGCTGCCAGAGTGCCAATATGCCGGAGCTCAGAGTAGCTGTTTGCAGCCTCCCAGCTGCAGCAAGCCCATGGAGCCCAGTCTGCTTGCAGCAGGGCTTGCAGCCTCCCAGCTGCCTGCTGGGAGCAGCCTGGGCTCCGTGGCTGGCTGCAGCTGTTTAGAGGCCGGGCTGGCAGTGGTGTGCCGAGCAAAATGGCCTTGCGTGCCATGCTTGGCACATGTTCTGGGGGTTGCTGACCCCTGGTATAAGCCCTCTCATTCTTCTGCTGGGATCTGCTCCATCTGGTTATTCACCCATTGACCCCTTATCCACATCTCTCAGATCCATTAACTAAGATACCTGTAAACAGAGAAAAAGGGTCTAGGGATTTGCCCCATGACCTGTCTCCTAGTTTGCTCCAGAAATAGCACACAATGAATTGAACCTTGTTTAAGGGGTGGGTGGAGGTGAAGGGAATGACATAGCAAAGCCATGTGGCTGTTTCTTTACTGGGGATCAAGTTAGAAAGAATTTCAAAGTTATTCAAATGAAGAGGTTAGCTTCCAAACTGCTCAGCACTCAACAGCTCCCCACCATACTCACTGGTCACTTTAGTTTATTGTCCAAATGGGAACTGGGAAGCGAGTCCCTTTGAAAACCTGAACCCTTTTTTAGGTGCCTGAATAGGAGCCCATTTAAAAAAATATCATTCCAAGGCCTGATTTTTAGAGTTGATGAGCAGCTACAAGCCCTATTCATTTTAGCTGGCACTGCAGAGCAGTGCTTCTGAAAATTAGGCATTCAATGTCTAAAATGGATCACCCAAAACTGAGGCACCTGAAATTAGACAATACATATTTAAAAATGGGAGCAGGTACCTGAGATAACTGTTCTACATGGGAGCAAGGGATAAAAAAAAAGTTATTCATATCCTAATGCAAGTCTGTAATACCACCAAAAAACAAGCAAACCCTTCACCAAAGTTAATTCAATGCTTATACAATGAGAGTATGCAGAATGCAGGGCAGTATAGCACCTTATAGACTAAATCATAGCATCTGGCAGAGTAGGCTGTAGCCTATAAAAGCTCATGCTTCTTTGAGGCTACAGACATTAGACTTATCCCAAGATAAACCATTTTATCTGGGGACAACATGTACTTGTTCAGACATCCATGTCCACTGTCCCAGGATAAAATCTGAAAATATTTATGGGCTAAGAAGTACTAATAGTTTATCCTGGAAACTATATCTGAAAATCCCAGGATTGCATCATTGAATTAATGATAGAAAAGCAGCAATACATTCATCTACTCACTAAACCCTAATTACAAGGGTGATGTGTTTATGCCAATTCTATTCTGGGACTAACACGAGCACAACTTGTCCAGGGACAAATGCAGTATACATTCCTAACCTGAACAAGTTAGTCTATAATAGGGGTTGGCAACCTATGGCTCACAGGTTAGTTCTAGTCCATGGACCTTCTGATTCAGCTGACAGGGGCTTGGGCAACAGTCACTTTCCTCTGCCACTTCAAGGGCCAGCTGCAGGCACTTTCCTTGTGCCAGTGTGGGGAGAAGCACTGGTGGCAGATTGGTCCCAGCACCCACCTTCTTGCCTGCCTCCCACCTCTGATCCAAACTGGGTCAGTCTGTCCCAGAGCTTTAAAAGGTTGACAGCTGCTGGTCTATAACGTGCTGCACTGCCCTGCCTCTGCCTAAATTCACTCTGTCATGGGTAGCTACCTCTCTCTACAGTAAGAGTAGATTTAGAATGGGTTAATATCAGAGCTGGTATGTGCAAGTGGTGGATGTCCTTCTGCATGATAGAGTTTGATATTAGTGCACATTTTAAACCATTTGAAGTAAATTAAAACCATTTGCTAGAATTAAGTGATGTGTAAGAGGTTATTTCAATATCAGTGAAAGAAGTCCCTTGCAACAGAACTAATGATAAGTATTAAGCTACACGCCTAATTTTATTAATATTTTTGTGCACAAACTGAAAAAGCAAGAAATGCATAATGTTGATGGAAACTGATCTCTAACACTTCACTTTTATAGAACACTGCACGATTTTAACATTATTGACCCAATTGTGAGAGGTGGATAGAAAATTCCCAAGTTAAGAGGAAAAATCAAATTATGCCTCTACCCTCTTAAACAAGCTTAACACATATGCAAGTGACAATGGTTATTTTCAGTATAAGAAGAAATGTATACTTGCTTTGTGCGAGATGTGTAAGTGTAAATCCACAAGGATGAGTTTATATATAGGGATGAAGTGAAAAAAATAGACAAAACCAAGGGTGATGTTCTATTCTTTCCTCATCATCCAAGCATCCAGTTTTGGACATCTATCAGATGATTAGGGGAATTCTATTCCTGGACATGCAGCCCTGTGTACTTGGACAGCTATGTGCTACTACATACTCATACAGACTGAGTCTTCACAGTAGTAGCCATAGTATGTATTTGCACCCTTTATGAATGCATAGTGACCTTAGATGCCTGAAAATGGAATTAACCAAAACCCATGACTACTGCACAGGGTATAAACAGACATTTCCAAATGAAGCAGATCATCTGTGGTGCCATGTGTCCCACCACAGTTGATCTGCTTTACTGAGCACAACACACATTGCATTGACCCGATTCTTTGGGGCACGTTTTTGTAAGAGGGAAAATCTGGGGTTCCCCACTTGAAGAGTCATACCTTGGGCACTGCCCAGGCCATGTCTCTATAAGTAGGGAACTCTAGCTTTCCCAGCTTACAAAAAATGTGCCACTGAGATTCCCCAGGGTAGGTCTCTGTAAAAGGGAAAAGCTAGGGTTTTCTGCTTGCAGAGATGCAACTTGGGCAATCTCCAGGGCATGTCTCTGTAAGTGGGGCACCCCAGCTTTCCTCAGCAGTTGGCAGAACTATGTAGCTGCCCAAAGGCATCCAGGAAAAAAATTCTCTTAGGTGCATGATACTGAAAATGCCCTGAAGACATTCAAAAAATGGCAACTTATATAACCAGGAAAGAATAGTATGCCACCCCAGGTCAGAGTCAGTCCAGTGGCACATTCCTTGCAACCCTTTAGATTTCAGGTGAAATACAAATAAGTCTCACAACTGTTCTTTCTGCAAATATATTTATATATTTATTTTATCTGTAGAATACTGGGACCTCTGACATTCCTCAGTGCCCACTTTCATGAATCATCTCACTGCAAAACAATCATCAAAATGACAGCTATAAAAGACTGAAATCCGTAGCATCAGCAGAGTGCACATCAACATTTTTAGTAGCAATTCTTTTTCTCCACTAAAGAGGCATTGCCTCTTGCTGTAGAAATGTTGCAATCAAGGGGCCCCACAGACAAGCCATTGGTATTTAGGAAAATTCCCTTGTGTCGATGACTGCAAAGTGGGGAGCTATTAGCAAAGAAAGGCAGCCAAAATATCCCTCCCTCTTTCTCTGATCAGTATAATCAAGAGTCCTTGGAAAATGGCATTGGACCAGATTCTGATTACCCTGCTCATGTTGAGTAGCATATTGTTCCACAAGTGAACCCATTGAAGTAAATGGCACAACTTGGGGAATACATTGCCACTCATTGGCCGCATCTATACATGCACTTAACTGCAGAGTAGACTAAAACTAGTTGCCAAGTAAAGCATCAACATCTACATGTGCAATGCTATTGGGCTGCAACAAACTACTTAACACCACTAAGATAGTACTCTCAGGGACAGTACTATCTTACAGTGGGGTAATTAACTGCAATTAAACTCACATGTAGACACTGACCATGCTGCACAAATTGTGCCTGGCCAGCCCAGCCAGTCAGACTCTTGCCTGCCACCTAGCCACATGGCTCCACAGCTTCAGCACCCTCATGGCCCAGTCAGCCCTCCACCACCTGGAGCCAAGGGCTGACCCCTTGTAACCCCTGCCAGCCCAGGCCTGCCCCCTGGACACTGGGCCACACCACCACCACCACCCGCTGCCTGGGCCTGCCTCCCAGATCCTACTGCTGATCACTGCCATCTACCGGACCCTGGTCAGGAGCATCCCTGGCATAAATTTCTCTGCCTTGGCTCAAACTGCTGATGTCCTGGGTACACATGTAGATGCTGTTCCCAGGAGTAGCTTACTCTGGCTCAAACTGCTCCAGAGTTTATTGCTTTGAATGAACTGCACATATAGATGCACCCATTGTAAAGGTTTTAGAGTCTGACCTGCAGTATTTTTCTGTTTCAGTTCTTTTAGTATGTTTAAGGGCTTTCTTGGCTAATTCTTTTGAAAATTGTGAAGTGAGTTTGTCTGCATGCCTTTCCATCTGAGCTACCTGTTATTCATGGACAGTTCACTAATTTGGCTCTCTTGAAGCTATCAATGATAGTGCTTTTAACACTGTGACATAATTTTTTATGACTTTACTCCTATTCTTGTCTATTTCTCAAATATGAAACATACATTTGCCCTTGTTAAAACTTGTTCACACTGGAAATTTATGGGAACAGAAAGGGTAAACAGGACAAAATCACTTCATTACTTTTTCTTATTTTCAAGTTACCAGGGGACAGGATCTGACCTATTATGGAATTATTTAAAATGATTTGTTCAGATGCAAAAATTCCATTAGTTTATTATTCAAGTAGCACCTGCTGGCTCCACTAAGGATACAGGCTGCAGTATATGAGGCCCACTACAAACAAGTGACAAAAACAAAACAGAGAATTAACCAATTAACCAAATAATTAACCATTTAGGATTATAACTGGAGGCAACAGCTGGATGAAACAAAGAAAGGAGGTGGAAGGTACAGGGAGATTGAAAGGAGCATGTACATCACAATAAGCTGCAGTCTCAGCCCCCAGCCTGCTGAGCTGCTGGCAGAAGCATTGAGGTAGATGAGGGATGCAAAGAAAAATAAAGCAAGGGTTTTATGGATTTTGAATGGGAGTTTTCCCTATGCATATAGGGCAGCATGGCAGAAAGCACAAGTGGGAGGGGTGGACAAAGACCAATTGAGGCTGGCATCTCTGATGTAGCATAGGAAGAAATATTTTACGATAAAATGAGAGAAGAGATTATAAAGATTGAGAAGAAAGCAGAAAGAAGGAAATGTGCAGGCATGCATGACATTTTCATATTGTTTCTTGATGGCAGGATAGAAGTTCTTGTGAAATTAATTTATGTGGCTTCAAAGGGGCAAATTGTTTGACTCTTTGGTGCTCTGTTCCTCTATAGGCAGCTCAAATGGTGGCAATAGTTTGTGAGGAAGTTTTGGATGAAAACCAGAGAAATGACTAAAAGGAAATCAAGAGAACTTGAAATCACTGAAGCTGCATGCTGACTGTTACTGACAGAGAGACTTGGAACAGAAAGTCACAGCCTAGCAGTTCCAATGGCTAGAGAGAGGTAAATAGCCATGTTAGTCTAGGCATTAGGCAGAAGACAGGACAGAGTAGCACCTTAGGCTAAGTACAGGCATTCAAGAAGGCTGAAGCAGACGTGCTCTAACTTTTGAGCTCTACTCTAAGTGCCCAAGTTTAGGTTGGGAGCAAACAGAGCACACCTTAGCCCTTTAGGGGGGATGGGGGAAGGACACACTCTTGCACACTTTCCAGCATGCCCCACAGGCTCTCCAGATTTCTGAACCTATATTACAGCACAGGGCTACAGTCCAGCTAGAGCCAGAGCCTAGCAGCAGCAGGGGTAGCAGCAGCAGTATGATTTCTGCACCAATGGCAGGGTGCAGGGCGGGGGCTATAGCCTGGCCAGAGCCAGTACCCAGCAGCAGTGGGGGCTGCAGCAGCAGCACAGAGTTGTGCCCCACTGTCAACACTTACATGTTGTCTATGCCTGCAATGAGACACGGGGCCTGAGTAGCCTGACTCAGCATGCTGCCTCCCCCCCAGTTCTGAGCACTCTTGCACCCTTCTAGGCCTGACCTGAAACCTTTTTGTGGCCCTGCACCTATACCAGCAACTGCCAGTGGCTAGGGTAGTGAGGTAGCTGAGTCAATGTTGGCCCTGGCATCAGGTCATGGGCAGCCTGGTCCCCCTCTTCTCCCTCCCTGAATGCTGCTTCCCACAGCAGGCCCCGTCAGATACCTCCCTGGCTCCTTGGACCATGTGTCAGGGGCTCCCACATAATGTCCTGTTCCAGGGCTCCCCTGCTCTTCAGCATCTCCCAATCAATGCAATGTGGAGAGTTCCTCCATGGCTGCCATCCATGGCCCCTCCCTGTGGGACTGCCAGACATGTCACCCAGAGAGGAGTCCCTAGAGCTGAACTCTCCATGCTTGTGGGGTGTCCGCAGCCTGCCCCTCCACTCTTGCCTGGGAGGGCAATGGTCATGCTGCAGAAGGTGGTGCTGATGCCATTGGGCGTTGTAGCTGGATCACAACCCAGTAATGACCACACCATGGAACTCCTGGATTCCATCTCCCGGCTGGGAAAACCAAGATGCCTGGGGTCTATCTCCCTGTTGTGGGAGCTGGGAGGGCTGGGAACCCAAGCATCTGGGCCTGGAGGGATAAGCCTTCTCCAGATGTCCAGGAGGAGAGGGAAGGAGGGAGGGAGGGAGTTGTGGAGGGGGCAGGGGTTGCTAGGGAGAATTCCCATTTCCCATTGCATCTTACTTTCAGCAATACTCATAAGTAGGTACTCTGCCAAATGCAGCCAAATGCATGCTAGCAAAAATGGATTTGAAACTTGTAACACCTCAGCTCTGGGTCTAAAAAAAAGCTTTCAGTGTCTTTTGGGGTGTGTTTGGGTGCAAGTTTGTGTTAGGTGGACCCATGTAAAAATGCTGACCTCTCTCAGGAAAGCAATGTAACCTTGAGGGATGGGGCAGCCGGTTATCAATTAACTAGTTTTATGGTCCCATGCAGTGTAAAACAGACTGCTAAGCCCCCAACAACAGAAGTGGGTACTGACCCTGGTGCCTCCACTTCATTCCAGGCCAGTGACATGGGGATTCAGGGGTAGGGGGTGTTTGAGAGGCACAAGGTCAGTGGGGAACATCAAGAATTCAGTATCATCAGTCTTCCACATGGACAATCATGGAGCCAAGAGCACCCTGAATATCAGAGTAGGCAACCACAACCTTCCCCATGAGCATACCCCAACTTACCAAGGAGTCACATTAGACTGTTGCCTCACCTATAAACATCACATTCATAATGTCACCAGTAAAGTCTCTGCACAGATAGCTTCCTTAAAATGTTTAGCCGGCATGACATGATGTGCCAACTTCAAAGTGCTCAGAACCACCACACTTGCAATGGTATACGTCCTAGCAGATCACTGTGCTCCTGGATGGCCCAGAAGTTGTCACACTAAAAAGCTCGACGCTATACTTAACAGTGCTCAGAGACTTAGAACAGGCTGCACAATTTACACATGCAGATGTATTCCCTGCACTGTAGGGCATTAGACCAAGTGACATAAGAAGACAGATCCTAACTGCTCCCCTGCTGCCAGGTTTCTGGGCCCATGGAGAGCCCAGCAGGCCAGATATTATAGCCTTGTGTATCAGACTAATTTTAGATAAGAGATGGGGTGAATGTAAATTAAATGATCGCTTGGAGTAATCCAGTCTGAAATCTATTCCTACAGCATATTATATCAACACCTAACAAGTCCCCCATTAGGTACAACCTTGACCAAGAAGCATGAGTCAAGCTGAACAGACTGAAATCTGGATATAGACACTTCAAAACAACACTATACAAAATGAACATCTTGGACAGCCCCCTGTGCAAATGCAGAATCCAGCAAGCAGCACAGCATTTAATCAACATCTGCAATCTTTATAAATGCCCAGACAGGGTAGATCAAATTTGCACAGAGCATTAACATCAGACAGTGGCTCATATCTGGCAAGAGAGAATGGAGTCTGGGGGGTTGCAAATAGAGGCTTTGCCACCTTGGATCACTGAGAACCAAGGAGCAGAGACAGCCTGGTGCTTGGGCAGACCACAAGAGTTCTGGCCAAGGCTAGAGTACCATTCTGGAAGAGGGGGTGAGCAAGGTGCTACAAAGCGTCATGGGTGGCTGTCAGAATATGACCTAAGATGAGTCGTGGTGGGATCTGAACCATGTTTGTTACAGCTCTCTAACCTACAGTGCTAAAGTCTGATACCACATCCATCCAGGGTTATCTTAAGAGTGGAATCCACCATTTTTACAGCACTCAATATGCCTTCACCATCTGTTCAGTTACAGCTGTGGTGTGGTTTCTTTGCACTTACTACACACTACGTGTAACTTCTGTACCTAGCCTTAGAGACTAACTCGTTCAGAGAGGAATAAGCTTTCACAGGCTACAGCCTGCTTCATCACATGTAGAAATATCATCTGACAAAACAGGCTGTGGCCTATGAAAGCTCATACCTCTCTGAATGTGCTAATCTAAAGGTCACCCTGCTCTGCCTTTTACCTAATCACAATGGCTGTTACTCTTGAAACTATAAAAAGAATGAATCTATGGATCAGACAGCCTGGGTATAGTAGGAGAGCAATACTAACGGTACAGAGTTTAAATAGGAAAGAGAGGTCAAAAAATAAAGTAAAATCTATGGGATACTTGAACTGAGATAACGAAGGTAGTAGTTAGAATGAGAGAAAAGGGAAGAGATATGAATACAGAAAGGGACTCTTTATAATAATGAATTCTGACCTGACATGTAGATGCCATTGGTGAAAGCCATGCTACTAACCATGGCCAGATACATGTATTTTCAGTGAATTTGGAGAACTAAGGGGGCATTTTTTTTCATTAAAGGGCTTTATTTTTCTCTCAATATTTTTAACCTTCATACGTTCCCATGGGGTAATTTCCTACCCCAGATACATATATTGTGCAGTATCTTAAAGTTAATTAATGGGAGATTGTTCAGAGCAAGAAAACCATCTCTGGAACAAAGTCAGCATTCTCACTGTCTTGGGATAAGATTTCATCAGTGGATGTGTCGCTGTCATCCCTGGTTTCCTGTGCAAGACAGGCTTCAGCAATGAATATGCACTGCCACAAGCAGAAGTGATGCCAACACTTCCAGTGGGAAAGGGAAGAGGACCAGCCCAAGGTTGCTATGGAAGACCAAGGAGAGCTACAGCAGGACGTGGAGCAGAACCACTGCCACCACCCCTGGAAAACATTGCAGATGATGACACCTTTAGAAGAAGGAAAGGCAGAGTATGGAAAAAATGTCCACATATAATACATCATTGGAGAACAGCCAAGGACAAAGTCCATGAAAGTGCTGGGCTGACAAGAGACAGTAATAAAGACACAGTGGCAGAAACGTTCCACCTGTTTTTCTCACAAGATATCCTGGCTGTTTTCATAAGGGAAACAAACAGAGAGGCAGAAAGAAGATTCAGGGAGTGGAATGATAGCCATCCTGAAAATAGAAAGGAATGGGAAAAGGTAGATGAAACAGAGCTGAAAGCTTACATTGGCCTTCTACTGCTGAGTGGTTTACACCACAGTGGTCATGAGGCACTGGAGGAGGTGTGGAAAAAATGCACCAGGCATCCTTGCTTCCATGCCTCTATGAGTTTAAAACAATTCCATCAAATCACCAACTACCTGAGATTTGACAACAAATTGACATGTGAGGAAAGGAGAGGCTGTGGACAAGCTTGCTGCCTTCAGAGATATTTGGACACAATTTGTGGAGCGGCTTAGGAAATGGGATATTCCAGGAATACACATGATGGTTGATGAGCAGCTTATTATGTTCAGGGGTCACTGTCCTTTTAGACAGTATATGACCAGCAAGCCCCAAATATGGCTTGAAAATTTGGTGGTGCTATCATGCAGCAACATCATTCCCCCTGTCTGGAGACATCAACCTGCACAAGCAACCGGAAGCTCCACACCAAGGTAATCTTGGTACCCAGGTTGTTGAAAAACTGGTTCATTCCTGGTACAAGACAGGAAGAAATATTGTGGGTGACAATTTCTTCACAAGTACTGACCTGACAGAAAGACTGCTACAGCAGGACTTGACCTATGTGGGTATGATTAAAAAAAACAAGGCCGATATCCCAGATGAAATGCAAGCAAATTGAAGAATGGAAGCTTTTTCATCCATTTTTGCTTTTGATGGGGAAGTCACTCTAGTTTCCTATGTTCCAAAGAAGTCCAAATTTGTGCTGTTGCTGTCAAGCACGCACCATTACCTGTCAGTGGGTGGAGAGCAAAGAAAGCCAGACATCATCCATGATTACAATAAAAACAAAGGTGGGATGGATAACCTTGACCACTTAGTCCGTATGACCACCTGCACATGGAAAATCAACAGGCAGCCAATGACACTATTTTTCAATATGCTGGATATGGCTGCCATTGCCAGTTTCATCATTCGGCTAAGCCACAACATGAACTGGAAGTAAAGATCACATTTAAGAAGATGACACTTTTTTTGCAGGAGCATGGAGAACATCTGATCGATGGACAAATAAAACAAAGACTCATGGATACACATAATCTGTCTAAGTCCATCGAGTCCAGTATGACTGCCCTAAATTACAAATTGCCACAATGCACCCCAGTAGAACCTTCTGCAAACGTGAATGGACATTTTGCTTTTTGTCCAAGGACAGATGATTGCAAAACCTGGAAACAATGTGAAGATTGTAAGCAATTTGCTTGTGTGCATCACAGTACATCACTTCTGCTTTGTGAGGAATGCAATATTTAGTTAAAACAGTTAGGAAATGTTTTCGAATTAATTGTTAGTTTGAAAACAGTGTGAACTGCAGACTTAGCAAATCATTCATTCATGTTTTGAAACTCTAAAAAAAATTAAATTTTCTTCACAGTTCTATATTTTGGGTTCAAATCATCATAAATACTCTTTCAAACAATCTGTATGTTTAATAGTTTTGGTACCTTTATACTGTTGTCACTGGTTCCATTTTTTTCATGTGGGGGGGTAACAACTTAACCCCATGAGACCAACAATGTCAAATTGCGGGGTAACAAGTTACCCATGAGAACAACAATGGTTATGGTTTCATGCGAATGGATGAAGGTTAAACAGCATGCCTACTGTCAGTCCTTTTACTGAAAAAAAATCCCAACAATGGGTCAGAAGCTTAAAAGTCATTCCAAATGAAAAGCAGAACTGTCTGTAGAAACTGATTTCAAACTGGAGGTGCTACCCAGAAGTGATACAAACTGGAGGTACTACCTGGATGCCTTGCATGTAGACTAATTACTGCAAACTAAGAAAAGAGGAGAAAATGTACCAAGGGGATTCATACAGTTTGCACCAGCACAGGCTGGGAACCAACTGGCTAAGCAGCAGCTATGCAGAAAAGGACTTGGGGGTTACAGTGGGCAATAAGCTGAACATGAGCCAATAGTGTGCCTTGTTGTGAAGCAGGATAATGGCATACTGGGCTGCACTAGTAGTTGCCAGTAAAGCAAGGGACATGACTGTTTCCCTCTATTCAGTCCTGGTAAGGACATATCTGGTGTACTGTGTCCAGCTTTTGGCTCCTCACTACAGAAAAGCTGTAGATAAATTGGAGAGAGTCCAGCAGAGGGCAATGAAAATTGTGAGGGGGTTGGAGCACATGACTTATGAAGAGAGGCTGAGGGAACTGGGCTTATTTAGTCTAGAGAAGAGAAGACTGAGAAGATTTCATAGCAGCCTTCAATTACCTGATGGGTGGGTGCAAAGAAGATGGAGCTACACTGTTCTGTTCAGATAACAGAACAAGGAGCAATGATCTCAAGGGGCATGCATTTATGCTGACCTAAATTTACTGCACATTAAATTACTGTGAAGTAAGCAGGAATAGGCCAGCATCTACACGTGCAGGCAACCTAGAATTAAATTTAGTCCCAGATCAGAGCAGCCTGCTATGTGCCCCTGTGGCCACTGAGGGGGAGCTGCAGCCTCCAGTCACATGGCTGCCAGCCCTTGGGACTAACTTTAGTCCCAAATTGAAGCCAGAGCCAACTGCCAGCATTTGGGATTAACTTTAATCCCAAATTGAAGACAGGAGAAGTGGCCAGCCAGGAGGGCTGGGGCTGGACTCAAACCAGCCCCTAGTGGCTGGGTAGACCCAGCAGAAAGGCCCCCTAGGTTACTGCGCAGTAAGGTGTCTATATATGTGTTACTGTGCAGTAACTAATTGGGCACAAATTTGATACCTGCATAATGCAGGTATCAAATTTACACTCAAATAGGCATAAGTCACCATATTTACTGCTCAGTACAAGTGTGTACATGTAGATACACACCTGTACTGCACGGTAATTTTGGTTATTGCGCAGTAAATGCCCACGTGTATATGTGCCCAAGCTGCAACAAGGAAAGTTTGGGTTAGATATTAGGAAAACCTTTCTCACTAGGAAGGTAGTAAGCACTGGGACAGGCTACCCAGAGAGGTGGTGAAATCTCCACCTTTGGAAGTTTCTAAGATGTAGGTAGACAGAGCCTTGGCTGGGATGAGATAGCTAAGGATGGTCCTGCTTTGAGCAGGGGGTTGGACTAAATGACCTCCTGAGGCCCCTTTCAACCCTAATTTTCTATTATTCTGTTATAATAGAAGAGAAAACCATTAACATACCTTAATGCATATCCTAATAATTAATTAACTATACTACATTGTCCAAATAAATATTCTCCTATTAAATTATAATTTATGCTTTGCTTAATTAGGTATGTTAAGTCACAGTTTAGAGTAAGAACATCATAACCAGTATCTACAAAGTTAATAGTTAATTAGTGGGTGTAAAAAGCAGTTTACAGACATGAGTCTTCTATATGCAGATAGTTATAAGCATGTCAGCCCTAGGTGCAGTAGATAGTTATAAGTGAGCTCTTTACCTCTTGGCATCTGTAGCAATCGACTGATAATTTATTAAGACATCTACCCATAATTTATTAGCCTTTGATAAGACATTTCATTATCCCCTCTTACTATAAAGCATGACCACATTCTCCAATCAGCAACTGAAAAGATACAAATACATCAAATGAAGCTAGAAAATTCCCCACAAAAAGCTAAGATAGTATTTGTATAGTACTCAAGTGGCATAGGAGCCTGAATTTCATCTTCATGAGTGACTTAGGGCAAAATGCATACTAAAACCATGGGCACTAAAATTGGACCCAAGTAGAATTTATGCATCTAAGTCTAAAGCAAAACCCCTCCCCTCTGCACCAATATCTATTAAGTATCTACATTTCTTTGATTCCTACATTTTAGTACTATATGTTCCTTAGGCACCTGAACTTAGGGTCCTGGGCATGCACCAAAGTTTCTCAATTCACTACACAACAACAGCATTGAGTTCACCACCACACATAACAGCCATGGATGCTTTCATTCAGAAATAGAGTTGATGGTCACTATAACCACTCCCTCAGGAAGTAGGAGATCAGGGTTCTAGTTCTCCCTCAGCCTAGGGGAACTCAAAGCTATCTGTTAGGGCTATGCAAAATTTCACTGGCTGTTTTGATTTGACAGTTTTGACTCATTTTGAGCTGAAAACAGCAAAATTGAATCAAAACAAAGGGCTTCAAAACAGCCTCAAAACAAAATGAGGCTACTTGAAATGTTTCAAAAGTTTTGAAACGTTTCAAGTTTCGAAGCAGCCAGCAGCCAGGTGGTGGGAAACAGGGAAGAACCAAGGCTGTGCTCCCAGTGGCTCCGCAGCCCCATGTGGCTCAGTTGGGAGCACAGCCCTGGATCTCCCCGCCTCCCACAGGTGGGCTGTGGGAAGCTGATCACAGCACAGGTGAAGGGAACTGAGCCCAATCACTCATTTCCCCTCCCCAGCTCTATGATCAGGTGGGGAAAGGAGCTCAGCCCAGCTGAACTGAATTCCCATCCCTAGCCCGATTGTAGTGCAGGGGAGGGGAACTGAGAGATCCGGCTCAATTCCCTTCCCCAGCTCCCCCATCCCAGGCGGCAGCACTCGGCTTCCCTCCCTCATCTGGCAGGCAGATCAGGGCCTGCAGCCCCAGTAGGACTGCCAGAGTCCCTGCAGCCCTCCTGGGGTTGTGGGCCCCCATCTGCCTGCTGGATGAGAGACGCTGTTTCAAGCTTCCCCATTATAGCAACTGGGCAAAACATCGAAACAGTGTCGAAACAGCATCACTGTTTTGATGAAGCAAAACAGAACAGTGGTTTCGAATTGAAATTAAATTTGAAATGGAACGCTCTTCTGTCAAAACCTTGAAACTCAAGTTGAAATGGAACGATGCCATTTCTCACAGCCCTGCTCTCTCTCTCCCAGTACTCAACACACCGAACTTTCTGGCAGTTTTCCAGTTATTCCTTTTAGTTTCCATAAAAAAGAATTGCTGTAAACAGTACTCATCTAAACAAAACGTTATATACATAAATATGATAAAAGAACAGGAGGAAGAGTATAAAATCAAGAATTTAAAAAGGTATAGAATGTGACAGCCAAGGTTAACTATGGATACTTCTTCCAGCCATCCTATTTGTAAACATGATGATACAGTCTTCAAGGACATGTTGGTCACATTCCTTTTTTTTTATCACAGGGCCTTCAACTGATCAAACACTCAATTGTGCCACTCAGCATTCCTTTACCATTTTGTTTTCTATATAATTTTCTAAGCACAACCCAGAAAGGCCATCACATGGGACTATTCTGACTCCCCGAGAGGTCAGGGGCAGGGTTCAAAACTTTAGCTGCACCACACAATATGTGCTATTTGAACCAGCATTGTAAGAGATGACAGAAATAGGATGTTATCCTCCTTGTAGGCTGAACTCTGGAGAGGCATTAGGCCACACACTGTCAACCTGATTTTTAGTTACTTGCCAACATTAGAGGAATGATGAGGTGCAGGACCCCTGGGATTCATTTTGAGATCTGGAAGACAGTGTGTTCCACAGATCACAGATGCCAGAGGATATAGGATTTTTAAATGGGAGGGTGCAGAGCAGGATGAAGTAGAGCCAGAGCAAGATGCTGCTGGGATGGCAGGTGTCAGTCAAGAGACAGGTTAACCCATCTTTGGCTCAGCAGCTGCCACGATTTTATATGGAAAACAAAGATCAAGAGCCTGGCCGCTGCAAATCCCAAAGTGAGTTTATCTGGCTCTTGACGGTGTCATCTCCTCTTGCTGCAGTGTCCTGCCCGTCTCCACGCTGTCCTGCTCCACTTTGCTACTGAGAGGAGGATTTGAAAGGGGGTGCAACTGCACTACCCTGGCCCTCCTAGATCTTCCCCGGTCATGCTGGGCATTTATACACATGCTCCGGGAGCTTGTGGGGGAGGACACTTTAATTAGAGTGGGTTCAAGACCCACTCTAATTAAAGCGCCTGGAGTGTCACATGTATTAGTGTCCCCGTGCTGAAAAATGGCAGTGGCGGTGCTTTAACTAAAGTTAATTTGACTGCATTCCACATGACAATGGAATCTGCTGGAGTGCAGTAATTATCATACTCCAGCAGATTCGATTAATTGAGTCTGCTCCAACACATTGCAATTGCAGTGCAACAGAGCAGCCTCACAGCACATATATAGGCTCCCAGACTCTCCTGCCCCTGTCCCTTTACCTGCATTTTCTCTCTCTACTTTTTTCCACTCATACAGTCATTTGTCCCTGTCCCTCTTTGCTGTCCCTTCCTACTGTTCCCTAAGCACCCCTCCATTTCTCAGTTCTCTTGCCTGATGTTGCAGTGGGTGCAAACAACTGGGAGCAGCAGCTGCAGTGGAAGGCAGTGGCAGACCCTGTGGTGACTGAGCATGCGGTGTGGAAGCCTTGTTCAAACACTTACAATGTCAGGTGGCCTATTCTTTGTCACCTTGTGAGGCTGAAACATCAATATCTCACTGAAACACAGGAATTGTGAGGAGATGGAGTATGTTTATTGTGGACAGAATCTTAGGAGAGTTCAGGTGCTGAACTCCAACAAACCTCTACTGAGCATGTACAACAAACTGAAGTTTTTTAGGGCTTCAAACCAGGGGAAATTTGGGCAGATTTCCATAAGGGGCACCTCTCAGAGACCAAACAACATACCCCACCCCCATCTCTGCCCCCTCTTCCACCCATTTCAAATCACTTCTAAAACGAATGGAAGGAGCTTCTCAATGAAATGGTCATGAAAATGTATTAACAAAGGCAGAACAATTTATTTACCTGCAATTTGACAAATCATTTCAGCTGAATTTTTTTAAAGTAAAAATATATAGTCAGCCTGAGGCAAACAGCTGCTATGGAAAATTTTTGCTGGAACCATTGTAGACTGGAAAATTATATACAACCCAAAATAGTACGCTAGAATTAAAATTAGGCAATTTTATATGTATTGGCATACCTATCTTCTCTGTCAATAATGATACAGTTGCATGATACGCAGTTTGTTGTAGGCATTTTAAATAATTATCCACTCTGTCCTGTCATCTACAGAAATTCTTATGCTTCTGGAAGCTTATTAAGGAGACTATGTTTTCATTGGAACTCTGCTATGACCATATGGGCATCTGCAGCTCTTCTAGTCCTAAAATCACTTAACAACTGTTGCCATGGAACAAAGATATTATTAAAAATGAAACCCTAGTTAAAAATATCTAAATAGTGACAATTCTTGTTAGAGTAGCAACTGGTGATCTGGTTCCTAAAATATAGGCAGCAGCCAGCCTATTGTATTTATCCTCAGGCTCAAAAAAGTGCTTTTCTACACTTAAAAATAAAGTATTAGGATTCCGTGTTTGTTGTTCCTCAAATAATTGTGTCAACTGATCCCAATTCTTGACAAAAGATTCACTTTTCACTTGCCAGTTTTGCCAGCTCAACCTGGGTGCTAAGAACCAAACTTGGCTTCCTTTCATTTTTAGCATGATCTTCTGATTTCAATGACCTACAACTTAGTCCTGGACCTTATCTACACCTGTGCAACCTTGTCTGTCAAATTCCACCCTCAGTGGCAAATGATTTTGGGTCTGTTGTTTCACACGTGCAGCTGATCATACTTGATCTTGAACTTATGGATGATGCCTAAGGGCCTTCTTACATGTTAATTTTGGAGAGCTCCTGGAGCGCTTAACCCCTCGATTGTCTTAATTTTAACACCTTAAAGTGGTTTAAAGTACTCTTTATGCAGCAAAAAGTTACACCACTCCAGGGAAGGATTATCTCTGATGTGCACAACTCAGGTCCTGTTGTATTGAAGTATGGCCACTCCCCACAGATACGCCACTCAAGGTGAAGTCCTCTAGTATCCCAACATGCAGTGTCATCTCCCACCCTCCTCTTTTGTGGGCTTTCACAACCCTGGCTGCTTAGTGGAGTGGCCCAGGACCTGGAGGTGAAGGTTTTCTATTTCCCTCACCCTCCAGCCCCATGGTTCAGGAATGGAGGCCTGGGGTACCTTTCTCCAACAGTATTGAGCCTGTCTGGGCAGGTGGCCACTGCTGGATCCAGGTCCCCTCCTCCTGCAAAGCCCTACAGAAAGGAGGACAACATGGCCAGCTCCAAAGAGCCCTCAGCAAGCCCAGTGGCCTCTAACCCCATAGCTCCAGCACCGCCCTGCTCCATACACACAATTCAAACACAGCCCAGCGAGAGCTGGTGGTGGTTGTTGCAGGGTGTGGCACAGCCTGCTTCTGGGAAAGCTGCTGCTCTAGGGTAGGGCAGCTGCAGGTGGATCTGGGTTGCGGGCATGGGGTTCTGCTGCTACCTGCGTGGATGTGAAAGCCAGCTGCAGTCAGACTCCACTCCCAGCTGTGGAGTGAAACCAATGTGTCGGGGAGCTGGCTGCACCAACCACTGCCACAACCCCCAGTTCCAGGCTCCATGCCTGCTACTGCCAGCATCTTCCCAGGGCCACTGCCTGGGCTTCCCCCTGCCCCAGGGCCCAGGGGTGTCTGTCCACTGGCCCAGTGCACTGCTGGGATGCCCCCACTAGGTGCAGGGGCACCTAGAAGGAGTGGGTGGGAATGGGGGAGTGGGGTGAATGTGAGACAGAGCTAATGTGGCAGGTGAGGAGTGAGGGGGAGAGGCCAGAGAAGCAGCTGAGCCCCCCTCAGGCTGAAGTTGCCCTGGCACTGGGGACAACCTGGGGGGACACATGTGGCTGGGTGGTGCACCCGGACATGTGTGACAATGAGCCCAGAGCCTGTGAATGCCAGGAGCGGGGTGGGTACCAGCCTCCCCACAGTCCCCCACCAAGTCACTCAGCCTTGCTCTCGAGGGACCTTGCCACCTCCCTCCTCTTCCTACAGTCTAGAATGCTCCTACTGTAAGGGACGGGCAATGCATAGAGAAACAGAGCAGGAAGGGACCTCCCGCCTCACCAGGCCTCTAGTGGCAAGTCACAGCTGTGCAGATGGGGGACAGGCAGAGCCAGCTTCTAAACCAAAGGTGTGACTGCACCAAACTGCAAGCTATCAGTAAGCCAATCAATATTTGTGTGGCTCAAAGGACAACATGTAACAAGGCCCTAAGAAGAGACAGGGCACCTGTACACAAGCACATCGGAGCAGACTTGATTAATCAGTTAATCAAGTCTGCTGGAGCGTGGTAATTACTGTGCTACAGCAGTCTCCTGCCTCTTTTGTATAAGCATCTACCCACTTAAAAATGGCAGCGGGGCACTTGAACTAAAACTTGCCAAATGAGGTTAATTCAAGCATCCCGACCACCATTTTGAAGCTCGGGGACACTGATACACAAGACAGTGCAGTGCTTTAATTAGAGCAGCTGTCACACCTCTCTAATTAAAGTACCACCGCCCACCCCCCCACCCCTAGGGCATGTGTAAAAGTGCCCACAGCGTCCAGCTTATTCTCCCTAAGTTAACTGTGCAAGCCAAAACAGGATTAAGTTACAGGATAAATTAACTCTTTGCTCAAATGCTGGCAGAAAATGACCCCGGGGTGGGGGAAATGGGGCGGGGGGGGAGGGGAAGTAGATATGTGTGCTAGGCAAAATTATATTAGTTTTCATGAGCTGCACTTTAAAGTTTAGTGAGATCAGAACAGTTGTTCCCCACCGCACCCTGCTAGTATTCCTTCTGTCAGTGGAGGCCCAGGGTGAGAGACAAAGTATTGTCATGGATCATTTTTCCTCTTGGCAAAAGGTTAAGCTGGGTTGTATTGATGTTCTGTTCAATTCTGGAGCTAATGTATTTATGACATCACTGACAAACTATTTTTTGCTAGAGGAAAGGCTGAGAGTGCATCTAAACCATTTAAGGTTAAAAAAAAAATCAGAAATGTTGTAATTATCCCAATCCCAAGTATTATAAAGCAAGAAATTCATTTAAAAGCATACTGAATAAATTGGGGCAGAAACATATACAATTAGGCCACTCAAACAATGTATGTTCTGTGCTGCAGTGATGTTATGAAATAACCATACACTTATAATTACATCATAATACATTTTGTAATCCCAGATTAGAATAAATTTATTTTAAAGACACATTCAATTGTTGTTTTGGGGGGTTTTTTAATCTGCCCTATAATGTCATTAGAGATTTTAATGAATTTTAAATGCAAGGGCAGTCTGAGGAATCTGCATATTCATATCATTTGTGACCAAAAAATGTCTGATTCACAATACTAATTGTTTTTAAAGGACCTATTTTAAATTAGTTACAACTTATAAATAAATTAATGCATTTAATTGTAACTTCTCAGAAAATTTATTGGTGCACAAAGACTCATTGTTGTAATCTTAAGAAAGCTATGCTGCATTTTTCATTTCTAACAAAGAGTTTTAATCACTGCTTAATGGGCAAAATTCATCCCAGCCTTCATGATGGACAAATGCTTTCAAAGAATCTGGAAGAAGTGAACAGTTATGTGATGTAAAGTATTTAAGTTGGTTATTTAACTTGTTTAAGACTTAGGCTGGTTAGATTGGAGCAGATTGTGAGCAGCTTCAAAGACATCTAGTCAGAGGTGTAAACAGCCAGTTCTATAGCTCAGACAGTGGTGACTCACATTACAAGGAGCAGTGGATGGAGGTTCACTGCTGTTTGGGAAGATGTCACTTCTGGTTTTTTTGCTGACAACCTGTGTTGAGCGGCCATTTAAATGCTGACACTCAGGGACAAAAGAAGGAGGTGGAATCTTCCCCAGATGCTACTCCTGCACTGTGCAATGCTCCTAGTGCTCTGCTTTTCAGAATTGCTCCTTCCCGTGACTGTCCCACCTCGGCTGTGCAGCATCTACCCCAGCCCCAGTCCCCCCCAGTCCTTTCTCTCCCTCTCCCCTTTCACCACAACAGACTTACCAGCTGGACTCAGCTTTATCAGAAATCAGATCGGTATCAGCCAATATGCCTTCTTAAAAATCATCTATTGGTATTGGCCCCCAAAATGTCTATCAGTGCACCCCTAAAAAAATGAGTGAAAACTAAGAGCTGGCATTTTACAAGGGGTGCCTTGAGTCTATTTAGGGGTGTGTTCAATCTAAAAAGGTTGAGAACCACTGATCTAAATCAATGGCTCTCCACCTGGAATAACACATTCTAGTCCCCCTATTGCAAGAGCTGGGATGCCAGAAACAGGCAGTGTTCACAGACAGACAATGTCTGCAAGAAGAATTATCAGCAAAGAAGAGCTGTTATAAAGGGAGGTGAAAAGCTGTTAGTGGGCACATGGCACATTTACACTGGTGTAATTTCATCTTTACAGCCATGTAAAAAGGGGTGTGGAAGAGCAATTTACTAGATCCAGTGTCCAGTTACTCCAGGAAAAAAAAAACCAGCAGTAAAATAAACTGGTGTTAGGTTAAAGCAGTGTAAGAACATCCACAATTACCTCAGGGTAGCTGCTTGCTCAAAAAAATCAGGCTATTACCTGTGGTGAAGTGTCTTAATAGCACCTACTGCAGCAACTACCCTAGGATAACAGTTTATCTGTCTTCCAAAGATGCCAGTTTAATTTACATTGATGTAACAGCATATGCATGTATTATGTCTGGGCCCTAGGACTGTTAACTTTAGAGAGGAAATGGATAGGAAGGCATGATAAACGTATAACAAATTATAAAAACTGTTGTGCTCCAACATAATACATGGGGAAAGAAACATTCAATAAAAATGAGAGGTAGCAAATTAAAAAAACAAACAAACAAACCCAAAGGATATAGCATATGCTTGCACATGCTATCCAGTCAGAAGTTGAACTCATTGCTAAAAGATAAAGTTGAGGCAAGAGTTCATTAGCATTTAAAAATATATGAATAATGAGTACATTACAGAGAGTTCAAAATACAAAAAAAATACAGTAACTAAATAAGTAAGTAAGAAAGTAAACAGAATTTTGGAAGGGATATGAACCTTCCTATTTCAGGTCATGAGCCAGCCACAGATGGATACAGTTAAGATAATGAAACTTTATATCTGACTATGTACAACTCCCTGTGAAGCATGTTGTTCTAGCCATAGTTGAGCAAAGAAATAGTGGACAAGATGGACTGCTGTCTTGCTCCAGTATGACAAATATATTTCTGACTATCCCACCAGTACTCTCCATATTCCTCTGCAGATGACCAAGGATGACATTTGTTCTTCCTCAGTCATCTAAGTGACTGTTTTTGGTCATCTACATGGGTTTTTGGGGGTGTTTTTGGTCATCTACATAGGTTTTGGGGGGTGTTGTTTTCTACTTATACACTGGAGGACCTGAAGGGGGTTGAACATGGGTGTTAGAATGATGCACCTGGAAGTGAACACCCCTTTCATTTCCAGGTGCATCATTCTAACACCCATGTCAGTTTACCTACTATTCATTTGCTTTTCCAGCACTCCATTTGAAGCTAAGCCAGTAGCATAGTTATTGAGAAGCTTCTGCCTCAGTGGAGACAAGGGTTAGGCAAGAAGCCAAAACACCTCCTTTCCAGACCAGCAACCAGCTCCCTGAGCCACATACCCTCAGGCTTATTCCCATCCTTCTGGCCCCACATATCTCTCACAGACCTTCCTTTCATGGCTTTCCATAGGGCTAGCTTCAAAAGAAGGGCTTAGATAATGCCTGACTCAAGGCACAGGGATCAGAGTACTGTGCTAAGAAGTCAGAGAGACCCAGGTTGAAACCCCTGTGGCTGAGTATCTTAGCCACTCAGCTATTTGAAAGGATAGGAGCTCTTTCCCCTCTGCCCCTAAATCTAAATCTTAGTAGTCATGTGTTTTGGTCAACTACATTTTCAGACATCTAAGGCCACTGCAAACCTACAAAGGGCACACATACATGTCCTTGCTCCTCCCAAGCATGCCAAGGCTGCACGTGTACATTATTATCTGCATGTGCAAGTTTACACATCCAGGAATATAATTCCTACCCATGTGTAAGTGCCAAAAGTGCCATGTAGGCCACCAAAAACTGGCTAATTCAGTGATAAGGGAAGAATAGAAGTATCTGTGAGGAAGCCCTTCATTGACCAGCCCATATTACAACCAGGACTGGTCAAACACCAAACCATTGCATTTTCCCCAAAGTTTCAAGGTTTTAAAAAGTATCTTCATTCTAACAAGAAACCAAAAATTTGTGAAAATCTCAAACCGGGTCAGGCACTTGCCTAGGATGTGAGAAACACAGTTTTGAGTTCTTACTCCATATTAGGTGGAGGAGGGTCCACCTCCTAGATGAGAGCCAAAATATCTAGCTATTCAGAGATACGTCTTTTTTGGTTCTGACAGATATGACACTATAGACCTGAAATTCTCTTCTCACTGAATCAGTATCTTCCAACAGCAGCAAAATATTTTGTCAAAAATTCCTGACTGGCTATTTTTTTCAAACTACCTTCCCCTTGAGGCCATCTGTGCCAACTCTTTACAGATGATGGACTTGAGCCTAGTGTCTTTTCTCAACACATGTTGCTCAGCATATTCAGTTGTCAGAATGGTAGGCCTGTTCAAAGCCACTGAGTGGAATTCCTGGGAAAGGCTGAGAAAGGGCCACAGGAGCACTGTGATCCCTTAAATGAAAAAGAAACATTGTAGACTGCTTTCAAATTTGTTTTTGACACAGTATGTTCCTTCTAAATGTGTTGTACTCATGTACCCAGGGTTAGAATGAATCAGCACAGCAGCACCAACACTATACGACTCTTCACATTAGTGCACACCTGTTGATAATTTAATAGCCTAAAGAATAGCTGCAAAAAGAGAGGCATTGCTGGCAGCTAACATACCAGCTCAACTGTAAATCTTTCCTCTTCTGCAGGAAGTCCCTCTTCAGTCAAAGCACTTGCTACTATATTCCTGTTGACAAAGCTCAAACTTGTTGATATTCATGTGCCAAAGAAGCATACATGAAAAGAAAGACAGTTTGTTGGCTTTGCACATAGAAACATAACAGGCTGATTCCAACTATCCATGGAGTGTCATCATTAGAGCTAGTCAAAAAATTTTCTTGTAAAGCTTATTTCCATCAAGACTGATTTTTCCCCACAGAAGCACAGCAGTTTCTCCAAATAGTGTTTAGAGAGAAAAATCTGCACCAAAGTAGCCAATAGCCTGGTGGTTAAGAAGCTTACCTGTGATAGGGGAGAACTATATTCAAATCCCTGCTCCAAATCAGAGAAGGGATTTGGACACAGGTCTCCCCAGAGCGAAGCGGAATGTCCCTAGTCAGCTGACCTTCCCAGGTTCACCCCTGCATCTTGTTGCATGAAAAATTGTAAAAAGTCTCATTCGTATGTAGCATGAAAACAAATTGGGTTTTTCTGTGAAACAATAATTCTGATTTTCCAGCCAGCCCTATTCTAACTCACTTGTCTATTCTTCCATTTATTGTCTAGATGGGAGCCAAAATAATTCTACTTTACATTAAAACAACCTCAGAACTGCTCTAAGCAACGGCACCTGCAGTTAACTTCTGAGATAACCAAGGGTTCAGTATACTTTTCAAACCTATCCAGACTTCTGTTGCAATTCCAAGATATGGAAAGGAAGAACAATAATGGCATAACATCAGCTGTGCTGCCTTTGTGCCATCAGAGGATACTCTTGGATTTTACTGCATGAGGGGGAAACTCCTTCCTCTTTAAGCAATTAGAACAGGATTTAAACCACTCATTTCACTGTTGCATTTCTTGAAGTGACTCAGATTCCAACAAAATTGAAATCACTTCTTACATGACCTAAAAACTTCAAAAATACAGCTCATTCTCTCCTATTATAGTCCCTAGTAAAAAAATGAACCCAATGACATCAAATTGTTAAAAATATGTTAAGAAAAAACACAGCTAGATAAGAAATGTAGGTTACAGCAGGGCTGTTCTAATAAAATCTTTGGACAGCCCCTGATACTACAATCCTATATTTTGTTTATGCAAAAGGAATTTTTAAAAATTAAATGTGTAATAAAATGATTTGAAACAGTTTTTTTATTCATCCCCTTTAAAGCAACATTGCTCTATAAGCCTCAGTATGGGGGGGTGGGGGGGAATAATAGAAAGTTTTAATACCTTCATTGAAAACATCTGTGGATAGCTGAGTCACAATACTGGAGCTGGGGCCTCTTTACTTCCTTTAATAAAGTGATTTGGATCTCATTTCCACTGGCCAACTTGGCCCAGTAGTGCTTTCATGGGATTAACTCTGGCATTATTAATTTAAGCATAATTTTACCCCTGTGTAAGTGAGTCATTACAAAGAATCTTTGCATGCCTTCCTTTTCTGGTAGGGTAGGGTTGTAGCAACAGCCTTAGTCTTTCTGTGGTCAACCTGCACATCTTGCTGAATTAACTTTTTGTCCAGGTACATTCTTTCTGTGAAACCAGACTTACACATTTAGCCAAGTGCATCTGCCTCTTTTTTCCTTATGATGATCAGCCTATGCACCCACAACCAGGGCTGTGCAAAACAGCATCATTCTGTTTCACCTTGAGTTTCAACTGTTTGACAGAACAGTGTTCCTTCTCAAATTTCATTTTGATTCATCGAAACAGAAAGGCTGTTTTCACGCTGTTTCGATGTTTCACTGGGGATAGGAAATCAGCCCAGCTGGGCTGACTTCCCATCCCCTGTGCTAGATCATTCTGGGGGTGAAAGGGAGCCCAGCTGGGTTGCTACCCCATCTCCCAAGCTAGATCACGCCAGGGGAGGCAAGGCAGCCCAGCTGGGCAGGCTGCTTCCCCATCCCCTGCGCTAGATCATGCCAGGAATGGGAAGGCTGCCCAGCTGGTTTATTTATCTCCAAATAAATAAATACACAAAGAAATATAATAACAATAGTTAATAACAAAGCTAACAATTTAGAATAAATTTACAACCACAACATTAGGTGGATAATTCCAGCCTACTGGGTGGTCCCACTTGTGTTAAACAACGTAAATAACCAAATTCACTTCATTATAACCCTTTAAAACAGCCCCCCCCCCCAAAAAAACCCAATTTATTTCCTTCTGGTCACAATCCATTTCCCATAAGAATAAACGGCAACACAGAACACAGCTATAACTATGATCCACCACTCCACAGATGGTGGAAGTGAAGCTTCTTCTGCTCCGGGAAAATGGTCTCCTTTAATCATTCCTAGTAATACAGCAAAACAAGCTCTGAACAGGTGCTGCAGGCAATAGGCTCCCCGTTGTTTCGTTCACTGGCAGATTGCTCTCTTCAGCGGTTTCCTTTTGAAAATACACTTATTGCAAACACTAATGGTTAGGAGTCCCTTCACCACCCATGCTGATTTTTTTTCTCTAAGTCCACTCCCTCTCCAGGTTGTCTCCCCCTCCCAGCACATCCACACCCAGATAGGGGTTTCCCTCTGCAGGTCTCTGACTCTGTGGTTTGAGCCTTCCCAGCTTGGATTTCACCCCAGTGTCTCAGTCAGACACAACTCATAGCCTTAATTTCTTCATTTTTTATTGGCTAGGACTTGGGTAAGAAAATGGTACTGCCCCACTTCTTTAAGGCACTTGGCTAAAAAAATGAGAGACAGTAGTGAAAGACCTCACACCCCTTCACAAGTATTAATGACCACAACTCAAGTCATTAATACTTTAAGGACTTGGCTGCTTCTTCCAGCTCCAGCAAGCCTACCAGCCTTGCTTACCAACCCCTCCCCACTTCTTCCTTGGCACTTGTGTCCCTGGCTGCCTGGCACCTGTGTCTCTGGTAGCACAGCTCCAAACCTGATGGGGAATCAGCTTCTCACAGGATGACACAGGCCCTCCCCCATCCTGAAGTCTGCTCCCTGGGCAAGTTTCAGCTCAGTCTCCCCTGGCTTGGGCTGAGTCTGCTACTCTCAGCTTCTCTTCTTCTTTTCCCTTTTACATTTTTTTTAATTTTCCCTCCCTCAGCTTTTATGGCTCAGTACCAGCCAATCAGAGCCCCTGGTTTGTAATGTGGGCTCTGGTCACAATTTAAATGCTCTAATAAGAAGCATGTACTGTACACTGGATACCCTCCTGTCTAGTAAAGCCTATGGACTCTCTACAAAGTTTTTCCGCCCATTTCTTGAAGAGCTCCTAAGCACAGCTCACCCACTGGGCTTGCAGCCAGGAAAAATTTGCAGCTGTTACGCATATATCAATTTATTTTCTAATCCATTTCGTTAGGATTTTTGGTAGAGGTGGTTGTAGGATTTTGTCTTTTATTGTTTTTAACTTTTCTGTCTGAATATTCCAGTTGAATATGCTTTACTGATTGATATGGGACCTGGTTAGAATAGGATTAGTCACAATGAATATGCTACTGCCAACCTGGGAATATGGTCAAAATGAATATCTTTGATTATAATTTATTTATGATGCTTTTCTGCTCTACTACAAGAAAATGTTCTAAAAATACCTTACAAAGATATGTCCATCCACATCTTACTGATCGATGACTAGGAAGGTGAGTCATCTCAAACCTAAATGGAGACTATAATATTTTCAACAAAAAGATGGCTTCCAAAAACTCATGAGGAATGTTTTAACACATTTAGTTCAGATAGAAATATGAACTAAATGGACACATTTAAAAAAATGGAATATAGTCTTCTATTTGTTCTCTATAGATACCAGGACAAAATAAGTTCAAAATTACTGATTATACTCCTGAACTAGATTTACATACTTAAGCTGAAATATGGGAATATACCTGAAATTACACATGCAGATTTAGGAGCCTAACTTTAGGCTCCAAATTTGGCAAATCGTGGCCCATTTGCCAAAATGTACAGACCTACAAAGGAGAATATTATTAAAACAATTTAGACACTTCTAAAAATCATGGAAAACTGCATTTTCACTTTGAGGAGTTTGCAGTTTTAAGATTTGCTATCTCCAGACTTCAAGAGCTTTAAAGGCCAGAAGTAATTTTTGTATGTACTCATGGAAAGCAGAAAGTCTCACTTCCCAATAGTTTAAAGTCTTATTTTTAACCTGGACAAGTCATGACACTATGACATGACTGAGTTTAATATTTTTAATCCTTTGTAATCATGACATTTATGATCACCTCGGGCTATGGCTCTCTTGGGTTTTAAAGGGGAAATGCACATTTGAGGAAGCAAAGATGGAAATATTTCTCCAGTAGTTAAGTTTGTTTGAAAAAGTACTATTTGGAATGTAAAAATAATTCCAGGAAGAGAAGAATTAATGGGTAAAGTACAGGAGAGGATTTCAATGCCACATGATCAATGGAATTTATTATGGAAATATCACCATCATAACAAATATTACATATCAACAGGAATGTATATATGTTGATGGGAAACAGAAAATACATTTTCATATTACTTCTCATCACATTCTGTTGTACTTCTGAGAGTCATATCAAATGGATATGTTGTCAAGGGAAAGAGAATGATACCTAACTTTCTAAAGTCCAAATAAATAAGACAAAAGTTACATTTTTTTAAATTCCTAAAGTTCCATGAATGATTTAATCACACCATTTTCCCCACAAATTGTCTAGAAACTCTTCAGTTCACAGTTCTTCTATCATTGTGTCTGATAAAGTATGTTGTTGCCCATGAAAGCTCATGCTTCTCTAAACCAGTTGGTCTCTAAGGCCATGTCAAGATAAGCCCAGACATGCGGTATACAGGTGCACAGCACACCTGCAGGTGTTTCCCACACTGCTATCTTGCAGCATAAGGGAGTTTTTTGATCCGGGGGCTTAAAAAAATGGGGCAGTGCATGTGGTGGCAGCATACACCACCTAAAACCAAACACTGGCCTACCAGAGTGATGCTCCAGCTACTGGCCATGCTCCCAGCCACAGTAGTGCCATGGCTTCAGTTCCCTGAGACCCCCAGGACCCCAGGTAGGGGTGCTGGGGCCAGTACAGCTGCTGGCCTCAGCCTCCCCTCCCCTGCCTAGGGTAACCTGCTGTGTGCCAGATGTGTCACAAGGTGTGTTACTGCTTCTTGTCCCCAGAGAAACAAACATCCAGGTTCATGTGGACACGGTCTAAGATGCCAACCTTCCCTACCTTCTGCTCAATTCTTCTATCTAGGCTTTGATCTGGTTACAATACACCCATGGGAAATCCCATTTAATTTAGCCAATTTGGTATTATGGAATCTAGAATGCAGTATAAACTGATCTTTAAAAAAAATACAGTCAACTTTTAGAAAAGAGAGGCTTTGCAATTAAACAGCTGATAATGATTCTCAGATATGGGATTGATCATGGATCTCACAGGTGTTTGGAACAAGATGTAGACTCCAATTTCTTGAAGTAACAATTCAATACTAGCTTCTCCTCTAGACAAAGAAAGAAAAAGAGAAGAATAAATAAAACATAAGAAAAATATGGTGCATACTATTAAAGGAATAATTATTCAGATTATGTAAATTGATATCTCTCTAGTAAATTGAAAGTATTAATAGCAATCTATGCTTAGTAGTTATTCTGAATAGATAAAACAGAAGAAAAATATGGTGTATGCCATTAAAGGAATAATTATTCAGATTATGTAAATGGATATCTCTCTAGTAAATTGAAATTATTAATAGCAATCTATGCTTAGTAGTTATTCTGGTTCAATGTTTACAACAATGAGATGGATAATTCAGATCTGTGATCAAATACGTTCTGAATAATGATCATTAGCACTACTATACCCTAAGGAGGGGTATATTATAGACCAAATAGGAGACAGTAGATTTATTAGTAAACTCTATGGTTTGTTGGGTACCATGAAACCACTTGGAAATTAATGGCTAACAGCTGTTTTCTCTAAGGATTTTGCAAAACCAATCTCCTTTCTCAATTAAAAAAAAAAGATTTAAAAGATAAAATAATAATTTCATTTTATTTACACTGTTCTAGCAAAGTAGAAAATTCAGCAACTGTGCTTTTTGCAACTTTTCACACATTTTATTCTTCTTTTCTCCAAATATTTCTAGAAGGAGACAAGTTGAAGAGAAGAGGTGTGTGGTTTTTCACTACTCTCTCTCGTTTTTTTTAGCCAAGTGCCTTAAAAAAGTGGGGCAGTACCTTTTTTTTACTCAAGTCCTAGCCAATGAAAAATGAAGAAAGATGGGGACTGGGAGAAGGGAGGCAATGGGATTCCAAAAAACTCCCTAAAGCTCCCACATATTGAAACCAAAATGAATTCTTTTACTGGAATAAAAACATAAATGAAAAACACCAAAATTTATTTAATGTGTATATTATTATAGAACAATACATTGGAATGAAAAGGTTTCATTAGAATTTTTTATAAGTGAATAAAACCCTGTTTCCAACCTACTCTATGAAATGTTTTCTTTTTCTAGACGCATATCTTGGTTTCCTCCTGAGAAAGCGATGGGCTAAAAAAAACCCTTTGACTCCTACCAGAACAATCATACATTGACATAGAGCAATTTCACTCTTGTCTCCTATTGCACTGAGCATTCTTGACTTTGTTTGCTTTAAAACATGAACTGAAAAAAATCAAAGGTACAAAAGCACAACAGGGGAATGCCTAGAAATAGCAACCATAGATCCCACTCATTAATACAATCTGACAAACAAACAGGTAGTGACAGAAATGAAACCTTACCTAAGATAGTAGGCAGGGTAATATGACAGAAAAAATTTTGAGGTGGACTTGGTCTCTCTGAAACAGAAAAAGGGGGAGAAGCCATATTTCCTACAGGCCTCTGAGAATAACAATAAAGAAGAGCAATAAATGATGTGGGAATTCTTCAAATAATTGTCTCATAGGGTATTTTTTTAGTTTTTTTAAGTATTGGAATTTTAATATTTTGACTAACCTTGTTTATCATTAAACAAAAAATCAATCTAATATAAAGATAGTTTTATTAGAAAATTAAAAATTAAATTAAATTAAAATTAAAATTAATAAATTAAAATTTATTAAAAACCCAAAATATTAACAAAAATATTTCTTGGGGGGAGAGGGATTAGCCTAAATATGTAGTTTATTTAGTAGTGGTAGTAGTAGTAGCATAAGATTTGTTGAAAACTTGAAATTTTAAACATTTCAACCAGGCCTATCTCAGAAAAAAACTAGGCCAGTGCTCTTTCTGAACTCTCCCTTCCTGCCCAATCTCACCCTGCTCTTTCCTTCCTTTTTCGTGCCTTGTGACAAGGTATTTAGCAGAATTTGCAGATTCACTGGAATCTAACATGGCTGTGCCCTGAGCACTTCTGGCTTGTGACCTCATAAGATACTGCTGTTACACAAGCCTTCAGATGACAATCCTACTGGGGGCCTGGCTTCCCTCTTTGGACTCTGAGGAGGGTAACCTTCCCCCTGCTATGCACTCTCCCAGCTCTTCAACTTTCCCCATGGTACTTTAGGGGTCAGGAATTGCTTGTCTTGGCCTAAACCAGCAGTGGGAGCATAACTGCCTTCTGTTTGCCAATCAGTTTCCTTAGCAATCACACTAGGGATTGTGAGGTGTCTCCCTACACAGCTAGCTGGCCATAGCCTGCTCTCACTGGCTTACAAGGGGAAGCCTCCAGGCTGTTTTGCACAGTGGTTGAAGCAGAAGTGGACATTGACATTGCATTGGTTCAGGTCCAGAGAGACCAGGAGGGGAAAGAACTGCTGCCCTAAACCAGAGGGAAGAAAGGGAGGTCTCCCTCCATTATGAACAGAAGAGGAGATGGTGGGTGAGCTTAAGCCTTGCCATTTTACATGTTAGCAGAGCCAATAAGTATTGCCAGGTAGCCTTCTAAGAGTATGCAATGAGATAGGAAGATCCAGTGTCCCTTGAGGAACTCAAGGTAATGGGAGAGAGGCCAACCCAACATTCAAGAGCAGAGGGCCATCTGCTTCCTCTGCAACCATCCCCCCAACCTGAGAGACCAAACTAAGTGAGGAGGAGGGTTCTTTGCCCAGGGATTGGCAACCAGGCACCTGGGAGCTGTTGTCACCATGAAAGCCACCTTGAAATCCTGGCACAGAAATTGTATAAAAATGGCCCCGTCTATATTATTTCCTTGAGACATATATATTTGATAATACTTAATATTTCTCAAGTTTTCCAGTGTCACTGCATTGTGGGCAAGGTTTAAGGAAATAATTGTCAGAGGGCAAGTTAAAATTATGATAAGTGTCCTGTGTAGAAAAACAGTGTTTCTGCATCAAGTAATATTCTTGTGTTTCCTGGGATATGAATGGCTGAAAGCCATCCCTTGTTACACAGTAACATGGAACAATAAAAGTAATTTTAAATCCATTATATTGCTGCCAAATACATTAAACAAAAATATACAAAGTATATATCCACCAGAAGATTTACAGATTTCCTGAGTCGTACATCATTATCTGAACTGTCATTTCGAAAATAAAAATTGTCAAAACTGTCACTGAAACATAATAAAAGCTGTGACAGAAATACACCATTGCTGGTAAGTTAAAAAAACCACTGCGCACACAATCAGCACCTACACATCCTGCCAAAGCAGCAGCAAAGTATACCAAGTGCACCAAGAGCAGAACCACAGTATCCACCATATGTAAAAAATCAATAACACACCAATTATTAAACATGAAGTCCAGTTTAGATACTGAGTTTGAGCACTGCTCACTTAATGTAAGTGTTCAGAGTAGCTAGCATCTACAATAGGTGGGATCTTAGCAAAGAAACAATTATTTAATCTTACTTTCCTTCCTCTATTTGAATGCCTGGCTGCATGATGGACTGCCACAGTTCTCATTGATTGGTCTCACTGATTCAAAATATGTGACTTGATCACAGTTTACAAACACCTGCCTGAGGAGGGCATTTTTCACAGCAGGTGTGTCAGATTGCCCTGGTGGATCCCTCCTGCCCCAGCACCTCCCAGACACCCTCTAAGCTGCTGTACTTAGATCCTAACGTGCCAGACCTACGGGCTCTTCTGTTTCCCTTGCTCTCAATAAGTTGCACCTTTGTCTCCCTTCTTGGCCCTCTGGCACATCTCTTGGGCACAGGTTCTGTGTCTTTTTACCCATGCAGAAAAATGAGATGAGGTCCAGATGCCACACCCCCGCAAGGTCAGCATGATCCCTCCCTCATAGAAGCCCCCATATCACACCCCTTCTCAGCACTTGGTTTTCAGTTCACTGTTCAGGAACAAGTCAGAAGGAAGGGCAGAGTTCAGTGAGGCATGAGCTTTTTGTAGGTGGCAGCCTACTTTGTCAGATGCTATAAAAGGAAAAGAGCATGCAGGGGGGTCCTGTCATAGCATCTGACAAAGTAGGATGTTGCCTACAAAAGATAATACATTTCTGAAACACGCTGCCCTGCCCTCTGCCTTAGACTAACATGGCTAACTACCTCTCTTTTCAGAAATGTGATAGTTGATAGCAATCAGACACTCAGGTTGTGTAAGAGTTCATATACACACATATACTTCACTTCAGATAGCACAAGAAAGAGAGAGCCATAGACAAAATAATAAGTATGACAGTACTTATTTCTATGCCCCAGTGCTCAGTCTTTCATCATTCTTTAAATTTAAGTCATAGTCCTCTAAGGAGTCCAGGATCAACCTCCTTGTCAACGGCTCCTTCAAATTATGCAGTGTCTATCTGCCTGTCTCTAACAGTCAGATTCCTTCTTTTTTGGCCAGTCAGTCACTTAAATAGGACATCCCTGCATGGCCTCCTCCTTTCTCCTGTCCAGGCTTTCCATGCCTAAATCCCTTCCCTAACTTCTCCACCTTTGCATTTTTAAAGGCTTTACCAAAACTTGTCTCTGGAGAATTTCCACCACTGTAGTCCACAGTCCCAGGCACAGAAGTTGAAGACCACTGGGCTTCTGTTTCCTTAACCTTCTGCTATCTCATTGTCCCAAGGCGCTTTAGTTTGAATGGAATGCATTCAGGTTAAGGATACCCCATTGTCAGCTACCTGTGTCTACACTTTGGCATGTCAGTCCACTATGGAGGTAAAAGGCAACAGAGAGGGAAACTCATTCCACACTCAAAACGGAGTTTGCAATAGGACACAGGCACACATAGAGCATTCTTCACATCCATCAAAATTCATACTCTGTGCTTGGAGAGACTCCTCATATTGTCACAGGGCAGCTCTTCCATCTAAGCAGAAAAAGACATGATTGTTTGATGCTGCAGTGAGACAAATTCAGTCTAAAAAGAAGGCACCAGTTTTGACAGGAAAGGCAATTAACCACAGCAACAATTTACTAGGGATGTAGTGGCTTCCAATCACTTGAAGGTGTGTTTTTGAACATATTCTATAGTTGAAACAGAATATGCACGCTTGTTACAGAAATTATTGGGCTGAATATGCTGTCTTGCACTATACAGGAGATCAGACTAAATGATCATAATGGTCCCTACTGACTCGAAACATCTGTGAATCAAAGCTTCTTGGGATTTTTAGAGGAGCAAGGAAGCTTTCTCAGTAAAGAATACTTAAATGGCACCAATCAACCTTGCAGGATGCAGTAACCAATCATGGAAACTGATAGTAAAAACTGTAATACAGAGAAACCTGAATTGAAGACCCCTGTTCCACTAAATGATTGCTTTCTGAACCATAAGAAAATGAAAGGGTAAATCTTAAAGCAGGATAACAACCAGGACTTCAACTTGTTCTCTCTGGACCTGACTGAAGCCATTAATAGCATTTTCATTGAGTTCCATGGATTTGAAACAGGCACACTGAACTTGATGGTATAACTCTCTGGTATTTAAACGAAGTCAGATTTTACTGCTTACTGGTACCTCTTAGATTGTGAAAATGTCCATATTATTAGATTTCAAAACAGCAACTTCAGGTTGGATGTTAGACAACCTTATTCAGCTTTGCAAGAGTTATGTGTGGTACCCTCATAGGCATAATATTTTGGGTACCATTGAAGCAAAAAAATGGCACATAAACAGAATCCACCTGGCCCCAAATGTTTTAATCTTTATAGGATTATCCTCCTTTAGGCAAGCCAGTCTATATTTTATCCGTCATAAAGTGAAGCCAAATGTCGCCCTTTGTTATTGGTTTACCAATTTATCCAATTCTAACAGAGTAACAGATACTGTCATATTGGCCATCAATGCAGGACAACATTACACACATCAGTGTGTGCAGAAGCTTGGGGTCATATGTAGACACAGTTTAACTTTTTTGTAAATTGCAAAATATACACTGATTCCTATCTTTTTGTTTTTCCTCCTTATTTACACAATGGCTTATGGTGGTACCTATAGGCTAGTATTAAAATCAGAAACCCACTGCACTAGGTATTCTGGAAATACAGATAAACCCTGTCTAAAAGAAATGATGGTACCCCCTAAATGAAAAATATACAAAACATGGGAAGAAACAGTGCTGTTATCCACATTGGCCAAACTTTCGCAATAATCGTATGGTGGTGGTAGAAGTAGGCACATCCTTGCTTACAGGGAAATGGGAACTCAGAAAGATTAAAGACAGGATTTTCAGAAGCTCCCAGCACTGTTTTGGACCTGGCCTGGATCATCTGTCTCTGGCCATGACCTTGTATCAACCTTCAGTTTGCTATCCTGGACTAGGACTGATACTTGGCTTTGGCCATGCTTTACACTCTGGTACACACTGACCTAGTGTGATCCACTTAAGATAAACTACTTATGCTTCCATCCTTTACACAAAGGAAGATCCTTCATACTAGGCTGCAAAGTCATCCTTCTTCTCTCTTGATTTCCTTCTAGTCTTTTAGACCTTGCCCTCTGGATTACCAAGTGGCCCTGATTCAACAGGTGAGGTGAATGTGGATCCCATCCAGTTAGCATGCATTCCATGTCTACATAAAACACGGGCTGCACAGTCATTACTGCACAGTCATTTAGTACTTGTTTATACAAGCTACTGTGTATAAACAAATACTAAATGACTGCACAGTGACCTGAGTTATTGCCCACTAGTGCCAACAAATGGCTTTTTTTGTGATGCTACTACGCAATAACCCTGAAACTACTGCACAGTAGCATTACATCATGGATTCTGCCACATGACACTACTGCACGGTCAACATGTAATGTAGATGCAGCCACAATGTAGTATTTAAGGCACCCTCTTGGGAAGTGGGAGCTATGGGTTTGAGTCCACTTAGGCAGAGGAATGCTGAGAATCCAAATGTCCCATTTCCTAGAGGAGTGCTGAACCTAGATGGCTACTGGGGAAAAGGTGGACTTTTCCATATTGCCATGAGCTCCGCACATGCTGTCAGTGTCAAACAGGCCATTCTCTGTAATTACCTAAGGAATCAGGGGCTTATGTAGACTTGATGCTTCTCACACACCAATTTGGGTCACAACAATGTTTAGGCAGGAATTAAGGAGGCTGATCGGAATCACTCCTGAGTGTGTGCTGTAGCCCAAGAGTAGGTGCCTATGGGGTAATTTTAGGCCAAAATGGATACTCCTTATGAATCAAAGTGCCTCAGCAGTTTTGGAGGTGCTGTAGTAGGATTGATCTGGATCACTGTTTGTAATTTAATGCCTAAATTTTACCTAAGTCATCTTTAGGTGTCAGAAGAGTCAATTTAGATCTGTCACCAAACCCATAAGTATTCAATGTATTTTGAAAGAATGCCTTTTGCCATTTCTCCTTTTCACACAAAATAAGCACAAGGACTAAAGCACTCTTTACTGTTGTGGCATAATTTGTGTATTGTTGTACTATGAGTTTTGAAACCCTGGCCGCAAAAAATAGGCATCCTGCTTTTTTGGCTGTAGACATCTGGTCACCCTAGAATGGAGCCAGAGATGCTAATTAATTCTAGCAGTACATGAGATCTAATTCTGCACTCAGCTAATTCAGTGAAGGCAATGGAAGCTGCATCCATCTCTCTGAGGGCACAATCAAGCGCATGATTGGAAAGTAGCTCTATTTTTATTTCATATTCTTCTTCAGCCCCAACTTTCAATAAAGGAAATTCAGTCTGTCTTTACTGGAATTCAATCGTTTTAAAGAACAGATTAATTGAGCCTCCTGAGTGAATGTTTAATCAGAGCAAATTTGCATAGTTTACTGAAAACATAAACAACTTTTCCATGTTGAATTTTAGTTATGAAGATTTGTAATAAATTTCTATCTTTACCCCCTGAACATAAAAAAAAAAAAAGGTGGCTTAATTTTAAAAGAAAGCACTAATTGCAACACAAGTGTAAACAAGCTCCTAAATATCTTTTATAATGGGATTTTCAAAGGAGTCTAAGACTGTTAGGTGCCCAAATCCCATTCAATTTCAGTATTTGGGTAGGTGCCTAACACCCAGAGAGTCCTTTGAAGAAAACATCCCTCAGTTTTGACAGCAGGTTTGTTTCTGTAAAGAGAGTAGCAAAAGGATCACAAAAGCATACAATGTATCCGTTGATAATCCCAGATGCTTTACTCAGTCTGGTTGAAAAACAGCAAAGTTTTAAATATGGATGCTGGTTACTTACCTGTTCAGCTACCACATTTTGACCCTTCCTCATTTGGGATTGTTGTTTGACTCAGTAGGATTATTTAAAAAAAAAACAAAATGCAAGTTGTGACAGTTGATGCATGGTGTCAAGGAGTCTGTCCTCTAGAAAAGGTTATGCTGATGAGAAGATTGATCTACCTGTAAACATAAATAAATAAATACATTTGCAAAATTCCTTTGTACACTAGATAATATCATTCAAGTCAATGTACTACCTTTGTTGTCAGTTATCAACAAGTATTGTTATGGGACCAGGGAGGAGAAGGATGAGTAATAATTCAGTGGCAATTTCCCTAGTGCCTGTAAATAACAAACATTGTTAACAAATGAATGATGGAGGTCAATGGGCCATACAGTCATTAGATGGTTTAATGATGTGCTGCAGGTTATCTCAGGGCATAGTGCACTAATGACATTCTCAGCATCCCCTGCAGCAAATAGCCTCTGCAACCAGAGATAAGCATTCACATTTTGCAATACAATATGATGGTAAATGACCCAAAGGAGAAAATTTCACTTCTGGTTGCTGTTTAATGTGCTATATTATCTATCAAAACCTATGCCAGGAAAAGCACTGTCCATCTTTAATCTGGTTTTGTTAACTGAGAAACTACTAACAGGCAGAATGTCCAAAGGCCTGTTGCTCCTAAGTAAGGAAATGACAGAAACACCAAGATGACTGGAGAAAAAACCTCCAACACATGGCAGATTTCATTCTCATAAGTAGGGTTTTGCTCCTACATCTGGGGCAAAAACTTCCTCCCCACTGCCCCTGTCCTTCCATCCCTCCAGCTGGCGTGGAGTACGCTGCACTGTTTTTTCTGAGTGTTGCTCATCCTGCCCAGAGGTTGCAGAGCAATTCAAAATAGGCATCTTCCTAAGAGATAGGCTTTCATCCAACCACAAGTTATTGGTCTTGATAGGAGTCATTGGTCAGAAGTCTCAGGCCTGTCTTATTTTGAAGGTCAGAAGAGGTGATCATACTGGCCCTTTAAAATCTATGAATCTATGATACCTCCAGGTCATTTATGAATGGTACTTCCTATGAAATCATATAGTACCTGATCTGAGTAAAGGTATTTGATCTGTCCAACAGATATTCAGAGGTGTAAAATGGACAAATAATTCCATCACTCCCCAGAGAACCAAGAACACAGAATTATGGGACAGATCCCCAGACAACATAAACTGAATCCCATGTAGCTGTGTCAACTTGAACCAAAGGCTTTATACATGTAATGTACATTTGCTATCACTGTGCCATGATTAGATCAAAAACTATTTTCTGAACAGTCTATAAGTGATATTCTCCTGATCAAATATCATCTTCACTCCCTCTTCAAAGGACATACATGCTGTCAAAAAATCTTTAGCCCAGACTACTGTAAAAGTCAAAGATTTGAAATTAGGAGTGAATGCATCAGCTGAAAATGATTTCTCTCACCCACCTACATATACCAGCTGTTTGTACCCAATCTTTTCATTGTCTTTCCAATGCCTTCAGCTCTGAAATCTGAAATACTGTCTTTGCTGTAGGCCTTCCAGTGGGAGTTATACACCAGAGTGTTTTCTGTTGCCACCAAACTGACTAAATACTTCAGATATAATAGGAGAAGTTGAAACATGAATCATGTATTTTCCTTTAAATCTGTGCTAAAAAGTGGCTAAGAAAACCCAAATACTCTTTGGCAGATTCTCATGGGGAATGGCAGGAGCTTTGTTTCCACTGACTTAATTGGGAAAGGAGGCAGAAAGTAAAAAAAGTTAGAGAAGAGCAAAACTTCCAAGTTCAGCTGAGTTAAATATTGGGGTCAAACACTGACTTTCAAATCTGGCTCAAGCTCCTATCCACAAACCTGAGCAAATAGATTTTACTTGGGTTATCTGAAGTGAACAAACTGACCCACTAGCAAGCAAGCAATGTTAAACTAAAATAGGGTTTACTATAAGGGAAAAACACACAACCATAAAAAAATCTTTAACCGTTAAACATTAACAGAAACCCAGAAAAGTGAATAGCCTCAGTCACCAGCAAACCAACCCAGGGGAGCCCACTCAGTTGGGAAGGGAGACTCACCAAGGACTGCCATCCAAGGGCTCTACTAACTATGTCAGCCAACAGAGGCAGGTGCTGGATGTAAGACCCAGGAGGACCTTTCAGTTCTTTGCTGTCAGGGCTGCTTCTCTATCCTTCTCTATCACCTATGCCAACCTGAAGTAGCAACCAATGGGTAGGGTGGCCTGCACTGGAGTTGCCACCACTCCACTTCTGGAGATTCTTGCTATGGTATGCAGCTAGAGATCACAGCTCTGGCCACTGCTTCCAGAGATCACTCCCGCTCCTCCACCACAGCAAGGGTTCACAGCTCCTCCACAATTGGTCCTCTCTGGGTTCCTATGCAACCCAAACTTTCTTAAATCCTGACCTACATCAAAATCAGGCTCAGGGATCTTCAGCATTTTTAGTGTAGTTTAGGCTTCCATCTGAACCCACTACAGAGATCAGTGTTTAAAAAGTTCTTTGACTTCGAAAAGTTGATGATTCACAAAGCCATCCAAGGAATAATTCCCACCCAGAGTCTCTCTTGCTCCTCACAAATTGCTTCTGTGCCAAAACTGAGGGTCACCCATTGCAGATCATAGAATCATAAACAAGTAGAGTGGGAAGGGACCTCCACTGGTCATCTTCCAGTCAAACTGAGGCAGGATCATCCCTATCCAAAACAACTTATACAAATCCATTGTCTAACTGAGGGGCAGGCAAAATATGGCCCATGGGCCAAATCCATCCTGCCAGACCATTGTATCTGGCCCGTGGGTTCCCTAAAATATTTAGAAAATGAATATTTATCTGCTCCTTGCTGCTTGTCAGAGATAACAGACAGGAGCCAGGGGCAGTAGGAACCAGGGGGAGCTGGCAAGACCCAGCAGAAAGGCCAGCCTTGCCCCGCCCTACTCCCAGCCCCACCCAACTGGAAGTCTCTGCCTGCCCCAGCTTTCACTGTTTCCCAGACTGCCAGCTGGCCACTCCAGCACCAGTACCACATGGCCACCAGCTGCATCACTGGACCATGGGAGCATGGGGCCATGCAGGTACCCCAGGGCCAGGAATGGGGGG
>NW_005842660.1:184817-196017 GCF_000455745.1 Alligator sinensis | reverse complement strand
TGTCTGTTTGTGTCCATGCAATGAGGGAGAAGGTGAGAGAGACAGAGAGAGCAATGAGGGAGGCACGGAGTGTGTGTGTGTATATGTGTGTTCATAGGGTGCACACCCCCTTGCACATATGCACTCACACACCCCATCTCACTGTCATAACCCCCTCAAACACCCCAGCCACCCTCCCTCCCCACATAACCCTCCACAAACTCCATACCCACCCACACCCCACATAGCCATACACATACCCACATGCTCCCTCACTCCACGCCCAAACCCCCACAAACCCCCCCCACACCCACATCTTCCCCCATACCCCACTTACCCATGCACCCACAGCACCCTACAAACCTATACCCACCCCCGACAATATACAAGAGTAAGATTTCATTTTAAGCTGTTCTGCACACCTCTATGGACACTACGCAAACACATGTAAATCAGGACAAAAATATTTTTGAAATCAAATTAATGAATGCTGTAGATGTTCACTTTTTAGAATATAATTTGGTATTTTTCTGGTTCTGAGATGTCAAAACCCCTTGCTGAAAAGAGTATGTCTGAGGATAAGGGGAGAGACTTCTGATGTCAAAGGTCAGGGGTTGGGGGCAGGACTTCTGGTCCCAAAATGGCTACCAGGGGGTGGGGCACCTGTCAAGGGGCAGGGCTACCCATGCAGCCCTCGACAGCTTGCCAAAACTTGGTAAGCAGCCTTCGGCCCAAAATAATTGCCCACCCCTGGTTTAACCTCTTAGCCAATCTACACAGTCAACTCTGATACAATACAAGACATAACACCCTAATCTGCCACAGGTAGAGCAGGGAAACCATGGCAGCCAACATCCTGCTGCTTCAAAGGCTGTTAATATACTCTTGAGAGATCCTGTACTACAGAGTAGGGCTGTGCAAAGCTTTGGTCGCTGATTCAATTCAGCAGAGATTCGGCCCAATTTGATGGCCAAAGCTCTGAATCTAAATTGAATCAGGAGACATTTTAATCTCTCCAAACTGAATTGGAACCCTCCGAATCAATTCAGGGAGATTCGGAAAGATTCAACAATTCAGACATAGATACAGCTTTAAATGTTTCTTCTAGATACTTCAGTGTACCAGGCAGCTCATGAATGCTAAGATGGTGTGGCAGATGGAGCGTTCCACAGGAGTGCAGGGTGGTCCCCAGGACAGTCAGCAGCAGACCTGGAAGTGGACCAGATGCACTTCCAGTCCACTTCTGGGTCTGCCGGGGAGTGTGCTGGGGGGCTTCCCCACACCTCCCCCAGCTCAGCAACTGGTGCCTCCTGGGTCTGGAGGGGTACCCAGGATCCCCCCATGGTCGATCGCTGACCCGGAGGGACATAGGGGGGTCCCTCCTGTGCATTCAGTGCAATTTACAACTGCAATTTACACCTGCACAATTTACACCTGCAATTTACAACTGCACACTTTAACCCCAACCAATAAAACCCAGGCCTACAAACAGCAAAATCAAGTTCAGGTAGCCCTCAAATTTTGGTGCTAAGAAGGGTGTGCAGAGAAAGAATACACAAATATACCATTATAGATCATAACCATAGCAAATAATAACATGAACAGAGTTACACTTATGAGCATTACAGACCAGTGGAGCTCAGCCTCTGGCCTGCTGGCTGGAGTCATATCATCCAGCCCACAGGGCTCCCAATTGGTCTGGAAATTTTTCAGCTGGGGAGTGGTGGAAATTAACACTGCCACCACTCCCACACTGCCAAATTTGTAAACCCTGAAGGCCAGATGACATCCCCTGCATGCAGGGCTGGGGATGGGGCTGTGGTCATGATCTGGCATGAGGCCTAATCCAGTGTGCAGGGCTAGGGCTGGGGCTGGGGCTGGAGCTACGGCCTGATTTTGTTCATAGGACTGAAGCCACACACTGGGCCAGCCCTGTGCACTGGACTGAGCCCTGGATGGGCTGGCCCTGCATACTGAATTGGGACCAGGGACTGGATCCAGGCCATGGACTGATCCTTCACCCTGGTCCACAGGGCTGAAAGTGTGGGTATTGACATAGACACATGGTGGTAGGAGAAACAGAGGCACAAAGAGACTAAGAGTTTTCTGGGATCAAATAGAGTCACACTTTAAATATATACCTTTTGATGTCTAGTCCAGAAACATATCCACTGAGTACTGCTGCCTCTTATGTTAAGCAAAGTATTCCACTTTGAAGACAGAATGCTGTTGCAGGAGTGGGAGTGAAGCTTATAGGACAGCCAGGGTGTTGGAAGATTGAAGGACATCATTTTTGTTATATTCTCTTTAGAACAGCTGGCTATTACAGGGATTTGTTTTTCTATTATCTACCTTTGCATGATGTTATTTTGTTATAGGCTGTATTATTAATCCATTAGATTGCCTAAAACCTGAGAGAGGCATCTCGTTCATGTTTAAAAATGAAGCAAATAATTGGATTTGGAATGAAATTTCTACCACCGGTGTTCTAGTCTGTTAAAGAGCTGCTGGTTTGTCTGAGGGGCCAGTATACTATGATAAAATATGAGAGAGAGTAAGATGTTTCAGGCCATAGTATCTATAGTAGAGGACCTATTAAGCTAAGGAACAATTACAAATATTGTTTTTAGTCTCACAATCCACAAATCTTATTAGCTCTAGGAGTCTGTAAGGCTGGACAAAACCAGATAGGGAAGGCTGTGGCTAAAGCTGCCTGAGAATTTTCCACCAAAACAATTTTCAAAAGATAAAGCAGTTTCTGAAAAATCTAAGTTTCCATGACTTCTGACTTCCCCCTCTTTCTTCTTCCCCACCGGTTTCCCTGATTTGCTATCCACTTACCTAGAAGGCAAAATTCAGAATCCCTTTCACCTGCTTCTACAATTATGTGAAAAACCCACAAGCAAGTATTGTCCTCTCAAAGGATAAGATTCATACAAGGAATTTTGTATGGTCGAGTTTGATGGCTGAGGTAATTTAGGAGCTGTTTGCTATCCTCTTTGAGAACTCATGCAAGTCAGGGAAATCCATAGATGACTGGAAAAGGACAAATATAGTGCCCATCTTTAAGAAAGGGTAGAAGGAGGATTTACGAAATTACCATCTAGTCACCCTGACCTCTATACACGGAATGATTATAGAGTAGGTTTTCAAGGAATCTGTTGTGAAGCACCTAGAGGAGAACAAGGTGATCAGGAACAAAAAGCATGGATTCACCAAGAACAAATCATGCCTGACCAAACCTGATTTCCTTCCATGATAAGGTGACAAGCTCTGAGAGGAGAGGAGAGCAGTGGATGTGCCTTGACTTTAGCAAGGCTTTCGATACTGTCTCTTACACTTTCTCACTAACAAGATAAAGAAATATAGACAAGATGAAAGTACTGTAAGGTGGATGCATAACTGGTTGAACCATTGTACTCAATGACTAGTCATCAATGATTCAATTTCTAGTTGAGAGGCGGGTTCCCCAGGGATCTTGGTCAATTATTGTTCAACATCTTCATTAATGATTTAAATGATGGCATCAAGTGCACACTTAGCAAATTTGGGGATGGCATTAAATTGGGTGGGGTTGAAGATACTCCAGAAAGCAGGCTTGAATTCAGAGTGACCTGAATAGACTAGAGAAATGTCCCACAATCAATCAGATGAAATTCAACAAGGACAAGAACAAAGTCCTAAACTTGGAATGGAAACATTGCATATGCAAATGTAGGCTGGGAAATGACCCTGTAGGCTGCAGTATTGCAGAGAAGAACAAAGTAGACAATAACCTGAATATGAGCAAACAGTGTGTTCTTGCTAAAAAAACAAACAAACAAACAAAACCCAACAGCATACTGGGTTGTATTAATAGAGTAATAGAGGTGTCGCTTGAAAATCAAGGGAAGTGATTCTTCCACTATATTCAGCACTGGTGAGCCCTCGCCTGGAATAGTGTCCAGTTTGAGGCTGCACACTTCAAGAAGGATGTGGAAAGTTTAGAAAAAGTCCAGCACAAAGCAATACAAATTATTAGGGGTCTGAAAGGCAAGCCTTATGAGGAAAGATTGAAAGAACTGGGGTTGTTTAGTAGGGCTATGCAAAACAGCTGTTTTGATTCAATCTCAGATTCGGCCGTTTCAGGGGACAGTGATTCATTTCAGTGTTTCGGATCACTATCCTGTTTCATTTTGGCCAAATCTCCTCTAAATCTGTTTTGAACGGGCTGCATGCTTCGCACAGCCCTACCAAGCCAGGTGAGGTTTGGGGCTGGGGGCTTGGGGCCCCAGCGGGAAGCAGGATGGGGCCATGGGTGGCTCATTCAAGGGAGGGGGAGGGGGAGGGGGAGGGCCACTGCCCTTTGTGCAGGCAAGGAGACCCCCGCGCAGGTCTCTGATCCCTGTCATTCCAGGTTGCAGGTAAGGGAACAGCACAGAGCAGCAAGCAAGCCTGTTGGTCCCTGCCATGTGACTTGGCTCCGCAAAGAGCAGATCTGCACTCGGGATCTCCTCGCTGCCACTGCCCGCCCCACACTGCCCCAGTGACATGGGGCTGCACAAGGCAGGCAGCGGTGGCGAGGAGACCCCAGTGTGGATCTCTGCTCCCTGCAGAGCCAGGTTACACAGCAGGGACCAGCACTGCCCTGCCATGCCACCTGGCTCCACAGGGAGAAGTAATCCATGCCAGGAGTCTCCTTGCTGCTGCTGCCTGCCCTGCATTGCCCCAGATCTCTGCTCCCTGCAGAGCCAAGTTGCACAGCAGGGACCAGCACTGCCCTGCTGTGTGATCTGGCTCCACAGGGAGCAGAGATCCATGCCGGGGTCTCCTCACTGCCACTGTCCAGCCTGTGCAGCTCTGGATCTCTGCTCCCTGCAGAGCCAGGTCGCATGGCAGGGACCAGCACTGCCCTGCTGCATGACCTGGCTCTGCATGGAAGAGAGGTCTGTGTCAGGGTCTTCTTCCTGCTGCTACCTGCTCCGTGCAGCCCTGGGTCTCTGCTCCCTGCAGAGCCAGGTCACGTGGCAGGGCAGTGCTGGTCTGTGCTGCATGACCTGGCTCTGCAGGGAGCAGAGATCCATGCCGGGGGTTTCCTCACCCCATGCTTCCCCGGTGATGTGGGGCTGCACAGGGTGCGCAGCAGCAGCGAGCAGACCCCTGGAGCAGATCTCTGCTCCCTGCAGAGCTGAGCAACACAGCAGGGCAGCAGCATACAGCTGTTTCCCTGCAAGCCCGGCTCCGAAACTCTGAAATTTTCCAAAACATTTCTGAAATGTTTCAGGTGCCTCGTTTCATTTCGGAGATGTTTCTGAACCTTCTGTTTTGATTCAGATTTGGGGTTTTGCACACTGAAGTGGCCTGAAACACCTCAGAAATGAAACAGCTGCCAAAATTTCTAACAGCCCTAATGTTTAGTACAGAGAATAGAAGACTAACAGGGCATTTGATAACAGTCTTCAAACACCTGAAGTGTGATTATAGAGAGGATGGAGATGAGCTTTTCTCTGTGGCTGTAGGGGACAGGACTAGGAGCAATCACCTCAAGCTGCAGCAGAGGAAATTTAGATTGCAGATTAAAAGGAACTTTCTGGCTATTAGGGTGGTCAAACATTTGAACAGGCTGCCTAGAGAAAGTATGGACTCTCCATCCATGGAAGTTTTCAAGAACAGGTTAGAAAGACACTTGGCCAGGATGGTTTTGGTCCAGGATGATCCTGCCCTGAGCAGGGAGCTGGACTAGATGACCTTTTGAGGTGCCTTTCAGCCCTACTTTCCTATGACCTATGCTCTTCCTAGATGGAATGAAAAGTAAAGAACCTTCCTTCATCCAGGAAGAGCACACACCAACTGCTGAAACTTCCTTAGCCTGACGAAGGGTTTTTGAACCCGAAAGCTTGCTTAATAACTATTCTCCAACTATTTGGGTTGGTCTAATAAAAGATATCAAATTCACCCAAGGAACCTTGTCTGCCTAGGTTCCTTGAAGTAGTTCCACTCTCACATTAAGACCCGGCATCCTGCCAAAATGGTTTAAAGTGACATTAGCTTGTATAAGAATCATGACCCAAGTGTTGTCTTTGCCATCAAATGCCCTAATTTTCCATATGAAAGAGTACTAAATCCCTATTCTGTAGGGGCCTGATTCAAAGACGCCCGCTCACTGACTTCAGCAGGTTTTCAATCAGGCCCTAGGTCTGCCTTTGGGTCACCAAGCAGATGTTTGTTCAATAAAAAAACCTTTAAAAACATGACTTTATTCCACTTTATTACCTATAAGTATACCTTTCCAAGGGCTGAAAGTATCTCCCTTTTCTCCTCTTCCTCACCACTTCTCCCTCTTCCCCACTTCTATCATTAGGTAGATTAGGAGCAAAGTGAAAAGTCCATTTCAGAAAGGCAGATTTACATGCTGTTTCCTGGTTTTTCATGCTCGGCAGGATATACAGCGGAACCTATTAAAACAGTCATAGTTTAACAAGAACAGATGCAAGAGGTCTTTGTTTCCTGAATACTGTGACAGCTGTCACTGTGAGCGGAGGGAAGGATAATGCGATGTGGATGACATGTATGAAACAGTAAACAAAAACTGCCAGTTATAGATGTTCCCTCTAATTTAGAGTAGGATTTGCTAGAGTAGTTTAATGGTGTAGTCTGGAGTTCATTCAATATTTCAGCAAAGCTTGCTTAGCTGCAGGACTCAGGCACATGGAATATTGATGGCGCAATGGGAGGAAGGATTTGATGAGATACAGAGGTTATTCCTTTTATGGCCATTCCTACTCAACAACAATCTGTCACACAGATAAGCATGTTGAATTCTCATACAAGTCAACCTTTGCCTTGCTCTATGTAGGGGCAAATCAGAATTGTAGCTATTCTATAACCGTTTCTGTTATAGCCACTTTGGGATAATTGAGCTTTCTAGGGTGACACCCCCTTGCAGAAACTCTGTTCCCTTGGGGCATTTGATGATATTCCAGAACAATTATTCTGCTTCCACAATGGAGAAATTACTCCAAATGAAGTGGTTTTTATTTCTAAACAGAGTGTACACACAGAACACTGTTCTGAAATAGTCATGTTGAAACAATAAACATCTATTCTGTGTAAACAATATGCTAACTTTGTACCATGTTATGAACTTAGCTGTATTTACATATTCATTTGGATAATATTTATCACCAAGCTTCAAAATGGATTTTATTAAGCTGTTTGACTTTGACTTTTATCTTTTCTCATATATGCACAATTCAAGACTTTTATATGGTCAATTCATACCCAATCTGAAATGGAAATGTTGACATATCTGTCCTTCCATAGATTATCGGATATAATGCAGGGTGGGGGGAGGGAGGAATGGCAGCATTCATTATCATTTCCCTGCTGCCAAATTTCTGGGCCCATGGGGAAGTGTAGTCCTACACACTAGATTGAGCAGGTGGGGCTGAGCAGAGGTGGCACAGGCCTGGCCACCTCTGCAATGGCACAGGCAATGTGAGGCCCAGGAGGGGTGGTGTGAGCCCAATATGGCAGTGCAGAGCACAGCAGAGGCCGTGCAGACTCAGTTTGGGCAGTGTGGGCACAATCTAGGCAGCAAGGGGCCCAGAGGTGCCTGTACAGGGCTAATGCGGCAGCATGGAGTCCAGGGGAGGCAGCATGCGCCAAAATCAGCAGCCCAGGATCCAACTTAATCTGGGAAGCACAGGGCCCAGGGGAGGAGGCATGAACTCAGTCCAGCCCAGAAACCAGCCCCATTCTATCAGCTGGTCAACTGGGCCAAAAGTTTGAGCATCACTGCTTTAACACAATCTCTGTTTTGTTTTCTTCTCACAAACATGACTGCACTTAAGAATGCAAACAGGACTGCATCATAGTCTCAAAATAACTATATTTCAATCTTTGGCGAGGTTGTGGCACAACCCAAACAAAAATCAAGGAGTTGGTGTTCCGTTCTTGGCTTACATAAGTTGAAACAGCAAGTTAACTAAGCTTTCCCTTCTCTCCCCTAGCAAGAGCCTTCACATTTCTTTGCTAACACATTGTTAATGCTTTTAAACCAGCCAGGTTGAGAGTTTAGATTTAGCTCAGATCAGAAAGTGATTTCCTGCCTTATTCAACTTAAAATAAATGAAATATTCCCATTGTGTCTGAATTACTGAACATTGAAAAACTGGATTTGAACTATGCCAATAATAGCCTTCCACAAGGGCATTTCAACTCTTCCAGTTTCTGTCCTGATGGTGACTGAATTTTGTTTTTATGGAAACATTCCCTTCCATAAAAAAGGCTTTTAAAAATATTAATGCCTAGAAATGGGCAAAGTCTGTATTTAAAAAAATCCAAACAAACACATTTCTCCCCAGTTTAAAAGTAGGTTATTAAAATTAGATTGGAAGCAGAAAATGGTAAGTTAAATATTTGCTTAAGACCAAAAATATTCTGCTGTCTCGGGGAAGTACATAGTTAGGGCATAATCCTGTGACAGTTTCTCAGCATCTCCTGTGAATCCTAGGAGCCATCAAAATCAATGGAAGTTGAAGGTACCCAGCTTAGGTCAGAAGCATGCCCTTAGGTAGTTTTTCTTAATATATGATGATATGTGCACTATATGTTAAGAGATTACGTTGGGCATTGCACATTAAATTGATGGTGGAGTGAGGTGAAGGGAGCTGTTTGTGTTTTGAAGTGGTGCTTCTTTCTCCATAGTTAAGATTCTAAGCAGCTTCAACTTTAATAAAGGACAATTTGAAAATCCATCCCCACCATCATCTTCTTTAATTTGGGCTATGAACCCTGTTTTGGCCTGAAAACTGCCATATTTATGTTAAAGCAAAAGAGAAATGCTGCTGCAATATATTTTTTAAATTCTGCATTTTAAACTAGATTTAAGATCATTAAAATGTTACCTTGAATTTAAATGTTGGCTTTTTGTCTAATATTTCTTTGTCTCCCTTTATTTCTAAAACTATTGCTAGAATCCCTCCAGGCTTTCTATATGGGTATGTGTTCTTGAAAAAGGATGGAGTGACTATATTGGCAGCATACTGCTTATAATTAATCAAAGGTTTTAATTTTAATAGTTATGGATCATTCCAGGTTCTATCTTGCTAACAGAGGTGTCAATGACAGTTTTTTCCTATGATTTTGCTAGGAGAAAATTGGACTTTTTCTGTATATGTTAGCATTTCCATAGAATCTTAGAATCATTGAAAATCAGGGTTGGAAGAGACCTCAGGAGGAAAGTAGGACTATCCCCAACTAGATCATTCCAGCCAGGGCTTTGTCACGACAGGCCTTAAAAACCTCCAGTGATAGAGAGTCCACCATCTCTCTAGGTAATCTGTTCCAGTGCTTCACCACCCTCCTAGTGAGAAAGTTTTCCTAATATTCAATTTAAACCTCCCTTGCTGAAACTTCAGATAATTGTTCCTTGTTCTGTCATCTGCCACCACTGAGAACAGTTCAGTGCCATCCTCTTTGGAGCCACCCTTCAGGGAGCTAAAGGCTGGTATCAAATCCCCCTCAGTCTTCTCTTCTGCAGACTAAATAAACCCAGTTCCCTCAGCGTCTCCTCATAACTCATGTGCCCCAGCTCCCTCACCATTTTCATTGCCCTGTGCTGGACTCTCTCCAACTCATCCACATCCTTTCTGTAGTGGGGGGGCCCAAAACTGGACACAGTACTCCAGACATGGCCTCACCACTGCAGAATAAAGGGGAATAATTACTTCCTTCAACCAGCTGGGAACGCTCCTACTAATGCAGCCCAGTATGCCATTAGCCTTCTGGTCTTCTCTCTCAACCATCAGCTTGCCCCAAGCCATGAATGTGACCCCCTTCCCCAAATTACCATTGAGGGAATGACCCTGGTGGTAGGGTCATTGACCCAAGTGCAATGACCCAAGTGCCTCCTTTAGGAAACTGCTTCAGTGTGTCTTTTATTCAACGCAATCTCTGGAAAGACACCAAAATCCAGGTCTACAAAGCAGTCATTATCCACAGTCTCCTCGATAGATGTGAATTGTGGGTGACATATCATTGTCATCTCAAGAGTATGGAGAGGTATTACCAACAATGTCTCTGCAAAATCCTGCACATGAAATGGGAAAATCACCACACAAATGGTGTTTGTGTGGTGATTTACGGAAGCCAACGGGCTCCTATACACATGCAGGGAGGCTGCTCCAACACACTGTAATGACAGCACGTCAGAACAGATTCAATTAATCAAGTCTGCTAGAGCATGGTAATTACCACACTCCAGCAGACTCCAGCATCATCATCCCTGAGCTGAAAAATGGTGGCACGGTGCTTTAAACTAAAGTTCATTCAACAAGCTTTAGTTCAAAGTACCCCGCCACCATTTTTCAGCACGGGGACACTGATACATGTGACGTTCCAGGCACTTTAATTAATGCTGCTCTTGGGCTGTGCTAAATAAAGTCCTCTCCCCGCCACCTCCCAGAGTATGTCTATAATGTTACCCAATGTTACCAGCGTTGAGTTGGTGAACCTCAAGAACCAACTTCACTGGACCAGACATTGCGTGTGGATGCCTGACTCTTGACTCCCAAAACAAGTGCTCTACTCCCAGCTTAGTAATGGTCTGAGATCTTTCAGTGGCCAGAGGAAATGCTAAAAGGACACACCAAAGGCATAGCTCAAGAAAACAGATGCTGACATCAAGAGTTGGGAAGAACTGGCCACCCAATTCCAATAGTTCCACAACCCCAACCAAGTCGCAGCCCATTTTTAGGTAAAAGGCCTTGCTCTCAAAGCAGAGAAGAGAGAGCAAAGGAAGGAAAAGGAAAGGAAAAGCAGGCCTTAAGCCTTCTCTCCCCTGTGGAAAGAGCTGCAACTTCTGTGGAAAAATCTGCGGTTCCAGGATTAGACTCTTAAGTCATCTCAAGATTCATCAATGAACCATGGTAGAGATCATTCTCAAATTGAGGGATTGAGGCCACCAAAGTTTTAGGCCGTGATGTTTTAAGATGACACAGTAGATTAATTACCAGCAGGATGCTAGCACATAGGAACATAGAATTGACAGGGTCCTCCTGTGCCATCAGATCCAGATCTCTGTGTTCATAGGCAGCTATTTACCCAAAGAATCCCCCAATGGACACCTCAAGCCCTCATCCACAACTACAAGGCAGAAATCAAGAGAGGTGAGAACACTAAAAATACCCTGCCACTGCAATGGCAGAGACGTAGCTGGTTAATATATGTTCAGAAGATT
>NW_005842660.1:157521-184786 GCF_000455745.1 Alligator sinensis | reverse complement strand
AGAACCATGCTCTCCATTTCAGAGGAAAGCAAAGCCCCCTAAAGTCTATGCCATTGGGACCATAGAGGAAAACTCTTTCCTGATGTCAAATTTAGTGATATGTATGATCCTGAATAGAAAAGCCAGGGTCTATTCTTAGGAACCTCTGGGTTTTCTAAGTAGAGGCAAGGGCACCAGTGCACAGTCAAAATCCTCAACCTCAGCTACTTCAGAAGAAGTGAAGAGGAAGAGGAAGAAGAGTAGCATTCATAAGTGGGGAAAATTCCTTCCTGGTCCCAGCTAGCAGCAAGCAAAAGCTGTATAGCTGGGTAATACTAGGCATCAACCACACTGCAAGGGAGTTATCATTATGCTACAACATGAGGACTATAAATACTTAATTCTAGTCACACATTCAGGAAGAGTGCATGGGATGTGTGCCCCCTCCTCCCTAACACACACACTTTGGCTGTGCTATGAAAGTTCAGTGAGTTCTGAGCTCACTGCCCAGTCAGCAAGTGGTGCTGTTGGAGCACTGCATGAGCTCTGAGTTCACCAGCTGATAGGAGCAGGGTCTGGCCCCAGTCCCTGCTTTTGTCTGGTCTCAGAGTCCGGAGGATGAATAGTGCTGCTGATTGCCCTTCCCTTCCTTCCCCCTTCCCCCTAAATTCAGCAGCAGAGGAAAGGAGGCGACAAGTGGCAGCTGCAGAGACAGTGTTCAACCTCTTGGCTCCAGAGCCAGTCAAAATAAAGACGTGGGTCAGACCGCTCACATGCAGGATAGCCAAAAGGAGTGCAGCCACACTGCCATGCCCCATCTGGATCCACTCCTGTTTAAATCTACATATCACACAGGCTGAAGATTAAACAAGGAACTCCCTGTCCTATCATACCATCCTTTCCATAAACTAACCAAGTGCAATCTAAAAGGAATTCTGGCTTTTTATTGCCATTACTTTGCTTAGAAGAACAATCCAAAATATCATTACTCTTCTAGTTAGATATCTTTTAAACACCAGTCTCTCATAGCCAGTTTGTAGCCATTTGATCTTGCATTGGCATCGGTTTTAGCCTAAGAAACTCTTCTCCATCTTTAATATTCACCCGACAAAGGTATCTGTAAAAAGGAATCATCATCTCTTCTTGATTTTTTGTTGTTGTTGTTGCTAAACTAGATAAGCCAAGTCACTTAAATCTTCCTCATAAGGTCTCCATTCCATTAACAATCTAGTACCTCTTAACAATTTAAGTTAATCTTTTTTGAACACCTGTGACCATAACTTCCCACAGGGCATGCCTACACAAGATGTTCATCATTATGCTGATGTGCAACACGAACCATTATGTGCAACACGAACCATGATGCTGACACTACTGCACAGTAGCAACGAGCTACTGCTTGGTAGGGTTGGAAACGAGTCCTGTTCACCACTGGGACTGTGCAGTGATGGCAGTTACTGTGCAGTCATTTAGTACTTGCCAAAGTAACAACTGCGCAGTCAGGGGCATGTGTAGATTTGCCCACAGTATTCTAAATGGGGTCTTACCAATGCCTTCTATAATTGTACCAGCATTTCCTTGACTACCAAATAGACTCCAGCTAATACAACCATGGATCACATTAGTTTTTTTTCTTGTTTTTTTTTCACAGGCTCATGGTCATACACCAGTCAACCAGTGTTCCTTTGTTCCTCATATGACTAAAGTTATAATTATTGGAATGTGTACACATATATCTATATGGATATCTAATACATTATATTTAACTGAAATTGGAATCATTTCTTCAGAGCTATTCTCATCTAACAGGTAGATATAAATTTGCAAACAATTTTCAAGCACATTGACTAAAATACACAAAAATAGCCCTTTATTGATTTATATTTTAGCAGTAAGAAGAAACACAAAGTTATTTGAATATAGTTAACATGCCCACTCTGAGGTTGCTTTCTGATTTTCAGTATCTTAGCCAGTTGGAATTTTGGCCAAAAAAACTAATTAAACAATATTACCACTCCTTTGCCAAACTATATTTGCATTTTTTTTAAATGATGTCGGAAGCTGGCATATTTGATTTTATTTTACTCACATAATTTAAGAAATAGCCCATCTGAATTTGTCTTTTAATTGTTTTTAATTTGCCTAAGAACTTTCCATGCCTGATGTCAAACCAGAATTATTTTTTATTGCCTGGTTTTAAACTCCTGCCTCACTAAATTGTGATGATTATCATAACTGATTTGCTATCCAGCTGAACTAACATTCAATTGTAATCCAGAAACCTTTCTCAATTTTAGCAATATAAATACGATGCTACTACTACAGGAAACAAAGGTAACAAAGCTGTATGTCTAAATCACAAATTATTTACATAAAAGTTCTGGTTAAAGAAAACGCCAACATTTTGCCAAGTCTGCAGTCAGTTGGAAGATAAAGTACATATGCACCTTTATAGGACCTTGATTCACATTGCACTTTAAACTGCTCAACTGTTGGTCAATGTTAGTGGTAGCTTGAATTTAGAGCAGTCACACCTTAAGTCTAAAAAACTTCTTTGACTGTCCCCCACCTGCACAGCTGTCACTTACCACTAGAAAACTGGTGAGCAGGAGCAGGACAAGAAACTGGAGCCATCCTGCCCTGAGGCCACACAGGAACGACGAATCTGAATATTTGACACTGATTCAGAGAATCAGCAATTCGGCCACAGACACAGCTTTAAATATTTAAATGGTGGGGCAGATGGAGCATCCCATAAGAATGCAGGGGGGCTTCCTGGGTGCTCAGTGGTGGACCCAGAAGTGGACTGGAAGTACTTCCAGTGCACCTCCAGGTCCACCGCTGAGCATGCAGGGGACTTCCCCCATGCCCCCTGCCCCCCACCTCCAACTCAGCTATCAGCTGCAGGGGGACCCTGGGTGCCACCCTAGACCCAGGAGGCACCAGTCGCCGAGCCAGGGAGGTGAAAGGGGCCCCTCCAGTGTGCTCTGAGGTGGACCCAGAAGTGGACTAGAAGTGCTTCTGGTCCACTTCTGGGTCTGCTGCTGAGTATGCTGGGGACCCCACCCCCCCATGCTCCCATAGGACGCTCCATCTGCCCCAGCATCTCAGCATTCACAAGCCGCTGGGTACCTTGAGGTATGTAGAAAAAACATTTAAAGCGGTGTCTATGTCCGAAATATTGAATCTCTCTGAATCTATTCGGAGGGTTCCAATTTGATTACACGAGATTAAAGGGTGTCCTGGTTCAATTTAGATTCAGAGATTCAGCTGCCGAATCAAGCTGAATCTCCACCATATCTCCGCCATATTGAATCAGCGACCAAGGCCCTAATGGATATATATTAAAGTAAACCTCAGAAAGAGGAATGAGGACTGAAGGCAAGGCCACGCCCAGTTCCTGCAAATTTAGGTCATTCTCATTGCCATGCTGGACAATAGAGAGTCTCACAGATCTAAAGTCAGATGTTAGGGAAATTCAGAGTTAAGCACAAAAAGAGTTTTGCTTCTCCTCCAGCTGAGGCATTTAGCAGCTTCTGCAAAATTTTGTAAAAATCCTCCTATGCTGTACAGTGATTACAGATTTAAATCATGCTCAGAACGTGTGTCAAGGAAATCTTTTTCCAGGGCCAGAATTGTGAAGGAATGCTGCTTCAAGCCCTAAAATTCACCACTAAATTTGAAGGAGATCCTGTTTGGATTTTGAATTTGTGTTATATGAGATTCAGGTTGTGGAAGGAAAATAACTTGTACTGGGACCAGAATTTTTTGCCTATTATCCAAGATCCACAGAACTGGCAGCCCAGGACACTTCATTATCTCTGGCATTGTTACTATCACAGAGAGAGTTTCTGGATATGTGGACTCTATCCTATTCACATACACTACTAGAGCTACCAGCTACTTGAAAGACATCATAGCTTTCTTACAGCAACTGGCCTTCTATTAACAAACTTCCAGCTAACACCATGTTGACTACCTTAATGTCACATCTCTGTACCCCAACATCTCCCAGAAGACAGATTACAAGCCATAGAAAACATAATTATGAACAAGAAAATTGCTTCTGTTACCATTACACTCTCCCACTTTGTCCTCACACACAACTATTTCAGGTTTGGAGACTCCCTATTCATACAAAAGAATGGCACTGCCATAGGCACATGTATGCATCCCAGTATGCCAACATATTTCTGACAGACCTTGAAGTCCATTTCTTTCACAGTTGCCCTCTCATCCCCATGATCTAGCTAAGGTACATTGATGATATCTTCACTGTATGGACACATGGGAAGGAATCTCTCGAGAAATTTCACCAGGACCCTACCAACTTCTACTGCTCTATCCAACTAACTCTGGAATACCGCACCCATTAAATTCATTTCTTAGACTGGACAGTACAATGAAGGTTTGCAATGGCCACATCACTACCACATTGCATCAGAAACAAATTGACCATCACAGCTACCTTCATACCCCCAGCTTCAACCTAAGCAGACCACTAAATTCATTGTCTACAGTCAAGGTCTACTTTATAACTGGATCTACTCTAATCCCACCGGGGATCTAGAGCAGGGATGCCTACAATTAGAATACTATCCTAAAACTGTAACCACTCAAATCAACAAAGCCAGATTCAGAACTCACACCAACCTGCTACATTACCAACCCTGGACAAGAACAATAGAATCCTGGTTGTCACCTACAGCCCATAGTTTAAACACCTTAGAGATACATCATTAATGACCTCCAACCCCTTCTGGAACAGGGCAACCATCTCAAGGGGAGCAAATCTGTCTTGGTTTAAAGGCAGCCCCCAACTTCAAATGGCATCTCTTAAGCAACAGGCTACTTAACACCCAGCCTCACTGAGGCACCAGGCTTTGAAATGGTCCCAGATGTCTGCTGTACAAACAACATCATCATTTAACTGAATATGATTACATCCAAGGTTCATTTATATGCTCCTCTACCAACATCAAAGAATCCATCACCTGCTTACAGTGCCTATCTATAGTTGACACTGGATAGACAGGGTGATCTCTATGGGTGCATCTACACAAGATGCTTTACTGAGGAGTTGACTAATCAGCTCTGCAGTAAAACAACACTATCTACACATGTGGTGTTACTAGGTAGGGGTGTGCGAAGTGGGCCCTATTCGATTTGGATTCAGATTTGGCTCAAATTAGGGACAGTGATTTGATTAGTTGCTTCAGATCACTGTCCCTGATTTGATTCAGCTAAATCCAAATCTGAAGATTTGATGCTGATTCAGAGAATCAGCAATTTGGTCATAGACACAGCTTTAAATGTTTTTTCTATGTACCTTGAGGTACCAGGCATGACTCGTGAATGCTGCAATGCTGGGGAAGATGGAGCATCCCACAGTAATTCGGGGGGCTCTCCACATGCTTGGTGGCAAACTCGGAAGTGGACCAGAAGTATTTGCAGTCCACTTCCGGATGTGCCAGCGAGAGCTTTGCCCCCCCCCACCCCTTCCTGGCTCAGTGATCAGCTGCAGGGGGACCCCGGGTAGCCCCCCAAACCCAGGAGGTATGAGTCACCGAGCCAGGGGAGGTGCGCAGGGGGCCTCCCTGGCATGCTCTCCAACAGACCCAGAAGTGGACCAGAAGTGCTTCTGGTCCAGTACCAGTTCTGCTGCTAAGTGCACTGGGGAGCCCCCCATGCTTCTGTGGGATACTTCATGCACCTCAGCATCACAGCACTCACAAGCCCTTGCTACCTAGAGGTATGTAGCAAAAATGTTTAAAGCTGTCTCTATATCCAAATCTCCAAATCCTTCTGAATCTCTCTGAATCGATTCGGAGGGTTCTGATTCAATTCAGAGACATTAAAGGGTCCTCTGATTCAATTAAGATTTGGAGATTCAGCCACGAAATCAGGCCAAATCTCCACCAAATTGAATCAGGGATTGAAGCTTCTCATAGCCCTACTATTAGGCCACAGTAAATGAATTAACTACACTGTGGGATAGTACTGCCCTATACAAGTATTATTCTATAACAAAGTGGTTACATGCAGGAAAATGCACGTGTAGACAGTAAGGCTGTGCAAAATGTCACCAGCTGTTTCATTTTGACACTGTTTCAACTCATTTTGAACTCGAAACAGCAAAATCGAAATGAAATTAAGGACTTTGAAACAGCCTCGAAACGAAACAAAGGCAGTCGAAACATTTCACAAGTTTTGAAACGTTTTGAGTGCAAATGTGAGATCCACCCACAGTGAAAGAAAGAATGAAAACTGTTCTGCCATGAACTGCAGAAATGAACAAAGGCCCACAACAGAAAACATTTTACTGGCATTATTTTTACCTGCAGTTGCCAGCTGCATGTGTGCATCAATGTGACACTGTAAGTAGCCAATGGGGAAGCAGCAAATATTGTATAAGCCTGAAGCCATATTGGGATACATCATCAAATCCTTCCCAGACATGTGATGAGGACAATGGGCAGGTTTGGACTCACTTCTTGCTGTCACCTGCTTTCCTGTCCTTTGAACTGAATTTACAAGAAGTAAATTGAATGCCTGCCTGGCCTCAGCTACAGCCTAAATATTATCACACTACTGAGAGATTCAGTGTGCATCATCAGATTCTTGTGAACTAATGTCAAGCTTCCTGAACTGCTATGTTATTTGTGCCTCACGGGAACAAAGCCAATATCAACCAGACATCTCTGGAGCAAGTTATAGAATGAACCTTGCTGATGATTTCCTGTTTCACATTCATTACGCGCTGACCTGTTGTCAGTGTTTTCATAAAAAAGACATCATACCTGGTACAAATACACAGGGGGTCTGATTCTTCATTGATTTCAAAGCACACTTTTGCATCATGTATATGCTCTGAGTGCGTATACATTTTCAAATATAACATTAACGGTCAGAATTTCAAAAGAGGTCAGCACCTATATAATCATCAAAATGAAGTGGATACATTGATCTGAGCTGAGCACCTTTGAAAACCTAACCCCGGGTGGGGAGTTCTGAGTACTTTAGAAAATCTGATCCTTAGCCTTCAAAAAATGATGTTTCCCCACTGTGAAAGCTGAAATATGGGAACAAAATAATCTTCTTTTCCCCCATTTCCAGAATAAGGACCTCAATTTAAATACTTGCAAATTTCAGTATAATGAAACTTTTACAATAGTTCATTTTTTGTTGTTGTTGTTACTATAGTAAATTGAGAATGTATATTCCACACTCCAGATCACCTAGTGGTGTCTTCCACTGTTATACTGAGGTGACTCTGTCTGGAACAGACTGTGACAAAGGATAATGTGTGATGTCAAACATGTTAAACACTTTCTTCAAGATGTCAGAGGCCTAGAATATTTCAGATAAACCAAGCCATCATTTGAATTTTAAACACTGAAAAAATCCATGTGCAAGTTGATAATTACATCTGCTTTAGCAATGGGGATGAGCTATCTGTATTATGGAGGCCCCATAGCACTTCCATGGTTGGTTGGTTAGGGTGATATTATTTCTAAACTAAAAGTGAGTGTGTTAGAAAGGATTTTAGTGTGACTGAGTCTTAGGGTAATAGGAAGACAGGATTGTGCTTAATGTGAAAGTCTCAGCTTTCTGGTTTCTTTGTTTTTTTTTTGTTTTGTTTTGTTTTGTTTTGTTTGCATCCTGAAAATGAGCAAACACAACACTAAGGGCATATTTATTTGGAAACAGTTATAAAAGTTAGGAAGATGTGAAACCAATGCACATAAATTAAAGTGTATTAAACCTTCATGTGGTACCATTAAGCTATAGATACCTAAGGCATCTTTGACTCTGAATGAGATGCTCTTAGCAGCAATCTCTCTACCCTATGAATATCTATCGGCAAGATTTTCAAAAGGGGCTGGCGATTTTGGAGGTATATGGATTTTGGGTGCCTACTTAGAAACATGTTAAAAGGGGATGATCTTCAAAAATGTGCAGAGCATCCACTTTTTTAAATTTAGGGTAAAATCCATATTTGGTTTGGAAATGCAAGCTTATGGCCTTAGTTAACATTAATACTGCCCGACAGTGATATATGCAAGAACTATAAAATTAGAATTAAATCTTTAAGGATTCTTGGCCCACATTCAGTTAAACTGACTTTAGAGACAACCTTTTTTGGGGGAAGAGGGGGCCAGTGCAGCAAAAAATTAGTTTCCTTGGGTATCCTAACACTGCATGTCCATATAGTAATATTTTAAACTAGTTTCAGTCAGGTCAATTAGTTAATTAATTCAAACCCATAAACTAATTAGTGGTTTTACTTGTAAATTCTCAGAAAAAAACTGATTCAGTGTCCAGAGAACAAGCACTATCTTACTATTTGGAGAGGATTCACTGTACTTTTCCTATAGAAAGATGGAGGCTGAATCCATGTTTTAAGGACAAAACTCAACTCTTCCCTGACTATGGGATTCTAGCCAGTTCCTCGCTAATATCCTGACTGTCTCTGTGCTCAGAATCCAATCCTATACCCTTCCCACTCTGGAGTCTTAATTTGAAGACTTCCCTTTTCTCAGAAGTCTTTGACTGTCATTTGCTGTACATGTCATATGTCTTCATTTAAAATCTGTGGCTTGTGTTAAGTTTATTTACTTGCCCCTGCAGCTTTGAATGAAAGGCTGCCTAAATTTAATTACTTTCTAGTGCATCTTGAATGGTAAATGTACAGCTGTTAATTGATAACTCCTTCTAAATGAAGCTTTGTCTCCTTTCCTGTGGCACATCTCCTACGGGTCATCTGGGTAACCTTGTTGTTAAGACAACCAATTCAAATGGAAATGGATGCAGGAAATATGGTACCATTAGTGTCAGATACTGTACAGTGTATCCTGGCAAATCCACTTATCTTCTCACTTCTATGAAGAACATGTACACTTGGGAACAAAGTGCCATGTAGGACACTATGAATTATAGGATTATGAATTTTATCGTTATTATAATTACAAATTCCATAACTAAGTATCTAGATCATCAGTGGCAATCCAGCCCTCCTGAGCAGGTATTGATTTAGAATAGATGAGGATGAATGAACCAGAAGTTCAGCTAAAAACTGGAAGGAAAACAGTTGTAACTAGCTTTGCAGAACTTTGTCAAGGGAGAATTGGCTAGTAGACAGGGCATCTTTATTCTAATGCCCTTCAAAGTGGACAACCAGACCAGCTGTTGTTATCTAGGAAATAGTTTTTTTCAAGATTTCAAAATGTTTTCTCTTCTGCATTGAGATGAAGCTGAAGCCTTTTAAGAGAGAGATTCATGTACTTGTAATAGCCAATAGCCTGATGTTTGCAGCATATACCTGAGATGAGGGAAACTGAGTTTCAAGTCCCTGGCCTGAATTTTGCAGAGCAAGGAACAAAAGCTGAGTCTCTGACATCTCAACTGAGTGCCCAGTCCATATTGGACAATTGCTGGTTCTCACATACATAAATGTTTTCCTCTCTAATGAAAAAAAGCCTGGAAAATTCTGAAACAGGTGTATCCCTCAATGTCAAAGGCAAATATGGGACATGTAGTTAGGAGCAGTGTTTGGTCTGCAGGGACAGTCATCCCAAAATAAGAGAACCCACAGTACCAAGGTTTCATGTAGTACTACCACTAGAATTCAGGAGAATCTACAGCACACTTTCCAGTCCTGCTCACTGAAAACATTTTTGCTTCTTTTATCATTGCTCAAAAGCTTAGCAAAGCTGACTTACAGGAAGCCAAATGTTATTGAAGGAAAAGCCATCCTGCCAGGCATTGATGAGAATGGCACATACATCAATACAAAAGTTCATTCTTATACAAAGTACCTGCTTTGATCTAGGGGGACATGGGCCCAATTGTGAGTCAATTTTCAGGATTAGTATCTTGCCTAGATAACAACATTGTCATTTCTGGTAGAATGTAAATGGCAAAGACGCCATTAGGAATCACTGGTTTGGTGATCAAAATATAGTTAAGTGGAGGGTGACCTTGAAGGGGATGAGTTTACATGAACACCTCAACTATTTGGATTAAAATTTTCATGAACAAGTACTGAAAGATGTCTCACACATTAACATTGACAGATCACCTAGAGTACCACTTGCAATTCATGCAGCCAGTGACTTTTCCACTAAAATTTTCTGTTTTGGGCATGTGAAAGAAAACATACCTGCTACGCAAACACAGGCAAGCAAATATATAGATTGTTCCAGTATTCCTAAGCCTTAGGCTGAGCATTGTCTGGAAAACACTAGGAAAATGAGAAGTTCATATATATCCCATATAACTATTTCCAGATGGCTAGAGCTATCATTCCACTTAGAAAGCCTATTATGAGTTCTTAGGGTTATTATTCTAGCAGATGCAAAATCAGCTTCGTGCTAGACTTTGCACAGTAGTGTAGTCAGAGGCATTTGTCCAAAGTTCCTTCCAAAGCACTTCATATATCATTCCAAAAAGGAGGGAGAAACTTGTTCTGTGTGTGAGAGGATGGGGAATAAGCTGGAAATGGTACCACACATTAAGATCATTATCTAGGAATGTGGGTGTTGTAGGCCATTGGTACTTCTAAACAGTAGACACATATCTCTGTAGCAACCTCTACTTACTACTAGGGGTTGCATGAAATGTTCGCTTGCCATGGTCTACTGAAACAACTGATAGCTGTTTACTGAAACATTTGACAAACGTTTCCACTGGTATTTTATAAATTCCAGTTGTTTACATTGTGAATAATGCATGGTATGTTCAAGCCATATAATGATTTAGAAAAAGAAACAAGTGTACAGATAATGAAGATAGGCTTGGGTTCAATCAGAAACAGATAAATAATTTGCTACCATCTTATTGAAACTAGCCCACACTTTTATAAAACAGTTTCCAGCATTTCTAATGGTCATATGAAGTAAGAGGTCAATTTTTCAAAAGAGTTACCTTAGCAACTATTGGAAATCTCCTACTTTCCTATACTGATCTAATGGAGACTGACTCAAATAATGCATATCTATGCTTTTCTGAGTTATTGCAACATTTGCTTTATTCCTCCATTTCTTCCTTTTCTCTATAGAATTCTCTTACTATTTGTCTTGCTTCTGTTTGTAAATCAATAAAAGCCAATTACAGTAAATAAAGTCAGACCAAGACAGAGTAAGAAAAAGGAGAAGAATTTTTGTCTTGATTATTCTTGTCTAAGTTTCCTGACTGCCAGTGCTATTCCTATTCTAAGAACTTATGAGCAACTTTCTTTCTCCATCATTCATTCTCAGGGAGTTAAATCTTACTTGATGCCCTTTTCAAAATATCTTAAACACTCTTTTGATGCAGCAAAAATCCTAGTCCACAACACAGATTCTTCACACATTACCTAGGCTGCCCTTCTCAATCCCTTTCTTTGGCTACTTCAACTTATCTATGATGAGGCAATGTTTAGTTTTTGCTGTTAGTTTTTGTGTTTAGTTTTTGTTTCATATTTAATTTTTGCTGTAGTGTGCTATTCACAACTTTTCTTTTATCTTCTTCCCTTTAGTGGCTTCTGTTGTTTTAAGACCTACGCCAAAGTGATTGTTCCTGCTCTTAGTCCATTTACCCCAACAAATCAACTTTGTATTCTGTTGGTCTACTGCCATTTCTAAATAGTGTGTATTTTCTCTTCCAGAGTCTCCTTTTTAGAATGCTGTACTGCCATTTTCATTTTTCTGACTCTCATTTTAAATCCCATCTTGCAGACCTCTCTCTTTTCTTTATTTATTTTACATCGGTCTCTTCTCTCCATCTTGTAAACCCAATAATTCCTTCTATTTCTAGGCTATTAGTTGTTATTTATCATTTTATTGCTCTGTCCTTCTGTGTCCCTTACCTGGCATTTTGGATTAAAGAAGCTATATGAATAAATAACATTTATTTTAAATAATTAATTTCAATAAAAGTATGGTAATGTAAGAACAACAACAAAAATAGACTGTTGGGAGTTATGAGGCAAAAGTAGACTGTTTGCAAAAGAACAAATTATGCTAGCTTATAATGATACTATGGGGACTTCATAGTTACCTGCTGTCGCCATCACAAAGTTCCCATTTTTTCAAGGTTGGCAGCGTAAGCTCTCATGAAACTCTCTGACATCAGTGTCTGCATAAATACAAGTAGATAGCTTAAGCACTATTAGGGTTTGAGGTAGGGTCAGGGGAGTATGTAGGGCAATGGCTCTCAACCTTTGTAGACTGAAGAATATCCCCTTTTTAGACTCAAGGCACCCCTCAAAAATGCCGGCTCTTAGCTTTCATTCATTTTTAATACAGAAAATAATAGACCAATTCTTCTATTACAAAGAACTCAGAAAGACCACAAGTCAGAATGTTTTTGACATTATGGTTTCTTATCTGAAATCTCCGAATTCATCTTGTGGATCATGTCCAGGTGTTTGCATACCTAATAATATTGTGTGGTACCCTGCTGCACCTTTAAAAGGATCTCTCAACACCTCAGGGTGCCGCAGAACCCTGGTTGAGAATCACTGGGCTATGCAGAGATATTCAGATTTCAGGCAGTTGTCATAACACCTTCACTGAAATTATAAGAGTCGAGCTTGCAGCCAATAGGGCTCCCAGTGCACACAGGAACCTTCCTGTATGCATCTCTTTGCAGGATCTGGGTCTGAGACTTCAGGATTTTCAACACATCAGTGAGGCCACTTTCCTGTCCTATTAAGAAGCCTTCCCATGCCATCTCCACTTCAATATCTGCAGGTGATCAAATATCAGCTTCTGGTTTCCACAGTGGCGACTAACATTCCTCAGTATACCATTTTGCATCTAACAGACTATATCAGTATTTCCAGTCACATTAAATACCAATCCAGACTCTCAGCAGGCCAGAAATGTCTGGATCATTTGAGTATGTGTATGTACATGGCAAAGCTTTTGCTTTATCGTGGAATCATATTGCAGCATAAGCCAGAATTGTAGGATGTCACCTTTGCTTTTAAAGCGATAACAATGAGCATTGAATAAATATTGCAGAATGTTTTCAGAGAATATTCATTGCAACTTCAAATAAAGTCACATTGACTAAAATTTCAGAGCTGTTTTCCAGTAGCTTTTCACAAAGGCACTTAGCTATGTTTGTGTTTTACCACCAAGAGTATAAGCTAATTTAAAAAAAAAATAGAGTGCACAAGGATTCAGGGAAACCAAACAATAGATTCACGTTCTGCATCAGAAGAGCTCATATGCCCATCCAAACAGTGAACTGACCTGAGAGAAAGGCCCAATTCTGATACATTTAATTACTTTCCAAGTAGCTCCATTGAGATCAGTCTATTTCATTGACACAAAGGTACAATTTGAAGTAAGATCAGAGCCTGCTTGGATTATCTGCCCAGTTGGAGCTAAGCAGTGCAGCCTGAATAGCAAATCTTCACAAAAGTAAAATTTCCTACTTTCAAGAAATAAATATATTACAAGTATTTTACTAAATATATTCAACATTACATTTTACAAACTGCTTTGAGGACTCAATGTATTTTACATGAAACAGTCATTGGATAAAATTATGCATTTAAAATGTATTTGATAAATGCATTCTACATTGAATACTATCTGTACTCTCTAATAGCTGTATTCTATGTGAAACATAAACAGTTCTTGGAGCAAGGCCCCAAATACAGGTCCTCTCCTCCCCAAATGCAGCCTGCAGGTCAAATGCAGCCCACAGAGCCATGGCATCCAGCCTGTGGTGTTCCCCAAGGGTTGGGAAATTTGGCAGTGGGGGAGCAGTGGTAATTAATATAGCTGCATTCCACAGTTCCAAATGACAAGGCCCCATGCATCAGGTTGGAGCCAGGCCACACCCCGTCTTCCCCACACAGCTGGATCAGAGCTAGGCCATGTGCCCTCCTGTCTCCACACAGGACTGGATTGGGTCTAGGCCATGCTTGCTCCCCCCCTTCCCCTGAAGGGTTGGGTTAGGGTTGAATTGCCCCCCACCCACCTCCCATGTGACCAAATGGAGCCATGCTGTGCCTGACCCAGGTTCCAGATTAGGACCACTGGCCAAATCCAGCCCATGGACAGACAAGGCACTGTGCATCTGTCCCACCAGGGCAAAAGGTTGATCACCAGTAGGATAAAGGGTTGTGCTTATTTGTGCTCCATCCTTCTGGGCAAATGAATCTTAAATTTTCTGTCCAGTGGGCCAGTTTCAAGAGAGAGTAACAAGTGTCCCCCCAGCAGAGATATAACTAGGAATTCTGATGCAGATCGCTGATACTGTGGCATGAAGTCTCCAAACAATGCATAGGTGGCAGCAAGAGCAATGCAGGCTCTCCAGGGGCTGTCATTCTGGTACCTCTTCTAAATTAGCATCTAGGTCCCATGTCCTACTTGCCCACCCTCAGTTACACTACTGCCACCTGGGTTAGCCTTTAATTTATAGGGTATTGGGTTTGGAGGGAAGAGTTTTTGGATTAGTCTCTCCCCAGGCAAAGGCAAAAATTCAGCCCATGTCTCCTGCAGCATGGGCCACGTGCTCAACCCTATAAACTATGTAAAAGGAAGATAGCATCCCCACCTCCAAAAAAACAGAAAAACAGCCATTTACTGTGTCAGATCATAGGTCCATCTTGCCTACTATCCTGGTCTCATGGTGTATCTCCACATGCAATTAATGTGAAGCATTAAACTCCAAAGCAGTTTGAGCTGGAGTAAGCAACTCTGCATGTGCGGCCAGAACAGCAGCAATTTCAGCTGGGGCAGAACAGGCACGGGGTGTCAGCTCTTGGCTCCAGGTGGTGGCATCAGGCAGCGGAGGGCCTGGCTGGGGCATAGGGATGCTAAAAGTGTGGAGTTGTGTGGCTAGGCAGCAGGCAGGATTCTGGCATCTGGCTGCCTGGGATAACCAGGTTCAATTTACACCCCAGTTAGCATCTACATGCACCTTTAATTGCAGTAAATTACCCAGCATAAGATAGTACTGTCCCTGACAGTACTACCTTACTGCAGTGTTAGTTTACTGCAACCTAATACAATCGCACGTATAAATGGTGATGCTTTACTTTGCAGCTAATTAGTCTACTCCACAGTTAAGCACATGTGTAGATGTGGCCAAGGTGGTAGAGAGGGGATGCTGAAAAGGAGAGCAAACTGGGTATGACCGGGGGGGGTTTCCACTGTTCCTCTCACTTGCAGCCTCCAGCATTGAAGCCTCCTCAATAGCTACTGGAGCCCTTTTCCTCCAAGAATGTGTCCAATACTTTTTTGAATCTGGCTAAACTGTCAGTTTCCACAACATCTGTTGACAATGAGTTCTACACTTTAATTATATGCTGTGTGAAAAAGAACGTCATTTTGTTAGATTTAAACTTACTACCTACTAGTTTCATTTTGTGATTCCTACTCCTTGTTTTGTAAGAGACAGTAAATAATAAATCCCTATTTACTTTCTCTTCACCATTTTGCATTTTGTGGCAGCATCTTCATGGGATGCTGACTATGCAGTTGTTACTGCACAATCATTTAGTACTTGCATACACAAGTACTAAATGACTGCACAGTAACGGGCGTTACTGCACAATAGTGTCCCCAAAAGGCTTTTTGATGATGCTGACTGTGCAATAGCTCGTTACTACTGCCCAGTAGCTCATTACTATTATGCAGTAGCGTTGCGTCACAATTCGTGCCATGTGATGCTACTGCACAGTAGTGATGAGCTACTGCACGGTTAGAGTCTTGTGTAGACACGGCCTGTAAAGCCTTATCATAACCCCCTCAAGTATTTCTTTTCTAAACTGAATAGGTCTAGCCTCCCTAGTCTCTTTTCTTATGGAAGCCCTTCCATACCACTAATAATCCTTGTTGCCCTTCTCTGTACCTTCTCTATTTCTTCTATATCTTTTCTGAGGTGAGGGGACCAGAATTGGGCACAGTATTCAAAGTGTGGATGCACTATGGACTTATAAAGGCGCACGATGATACTTTCAGTTTTGTTTACAATTCCCTTCTTAACAATCACTAAAATTGTGTTTGCCTTTTTGCCAGTGGCTGAGCACTAAGCTGATGCTTTTAGTGAACTGTCCATAATTACTTCCAGATCTTTCCTGTATTGTAATAGCTAATGTATAGCCCATCATAGTGTAGGTATAGTTTGGGTTATTTTTGCCTATGTACGTCACTTTACACTGATCTACATTGAATTTCATCTTCCTTTTAGTTGCCTGTTCACTCAGTAGTGTCAGATCCTTCTATAGATCCTCAGTCTGCCTTGGTCTTTACCACTTTGAATAATTCTGTTTCACCTTGCTACGCATGCCCTTTTCCAGATCATTTAAGAGTATGTTAAAAAGCATCAATCCCAATACAGATCCCTGAGGGACCTTGCTATTTATTTTTTCATCCTAAAAACCAACCATGTATACTCGCTCTTTGCTTCCTACCTTTAAACCAGTTTCCATTCCATGGGTGATCATTCTCTGTAATCCTGTCAGTCAGTGACTAATTTCATTACAAGCCTCTAATAGGGGATTTTGTCAAAGACTTTTTGGAAGTCCAAATACACTATGTCAACTGGATCAACCCAATCCGCTTGCTTATTGACACTCAAAGAACTCTAATAGGATGGTGAGGCATGATTTCCCTTTGAAAAGCCATGTTGATTCTTCTCCAGCAAATCATGTCCATCCATGTACTGAACAATTCTTTTTTATTATTATTGTTTCTACCAGTTTTCCAGGAACAGAAGTTAAGCTCACTGGCCTGTAGTTCCCTGTGTCTGCTAGAGCCTTTTTAAATATGGGATCACATTAGCAACCCTCCAGTCTTCTGGTACTGAGGCTGGTTTTAGTGATAGTTTGCACACTATAGTTAGGAGTGCAGGGAATTTCCAAGCTGAGTTCCTTCAGCCCCCTAAGGTGAATGCCATCAGGTGCATCCATGGTTTAAAAGAAAGTAGTGGCTATTCTGAACTTCTCTGGGGAGCCTGACAGACACCCAATGCAGCCTGACACACACCAGGCATTGCCAAAATACACGTACCTAACTACTGAGTCTGCAGGGGACTAGGCAGAAGAACACCTAGGTTCTGGATGACAATTAGCATTCAGTGGGCATGTCTACATATGCACTAATGTACCATAGTTACTGCACATAAAGTTTAGTACTGGTAATAACAGGTACTAACTCAATGCTCAGTAACCTGTGCTACTGTACAGTAGCACCAACACACACCTCCTTAGTGACACTAATGTGCAGTAGGCTAATTCTTCTGTGTATTAGTGCATTAGCATGACTTTTGCTTTGATGCACTAATGCACAGTAGAATTTGTCTACTGCATATTTAGCATCTCATGTAGACACAACCAGTATAAACTAGGAAGGTGCTCCAAAACTGAGACTCTTGAGTAAGTTCAGAAATAGAACTTAGAGGTATCTGAAGGATTTTAAGGAAAACAAAACTGAAGCACTCCTACAGTTTAGGCACCACATTTTGTGACTCCCAGTCCCTTCTCTACTCAACATTCAGTGAATGAGTCCTTTTTGTGGTTCATCATCCATTCCTTACATCACCATTTCAACCATTATATTTTTGCTGTCCATAATCCAGGTAAAGGGCAAAATGCTCAGCTGGTATTTAGGAGAAAAAAGCCATGCAACTATGCTGATTCAATCCCACTGAAGAACTGGCCCTGATTCTACCTTTAAAAAAACAACTGCAGGTTAGCAATAAACATCTTGAACATTGCTCTTCTCAGCGAGGAAGAGGATTTGTAACAGTAATAGGAGAAAACAATCATTTAAGAGTTTTGAATATAAAGCAACATAGGCCTTCTCACTATAAACACTAATGCCTGCAATAACTGGCTCCTGGAACTGACCACGCACCCCTCTTAGAATCCATGCAACCCCTGCCATACCTCAGGGGGTTGCCTGGGCATAACCCTGCTCCTGCTTGTTATACCTCTGACTTGAAATAGCACAATATGTTTGATGCAAATGTACATATTCAAATGTTATCTTTAAAATGATACTCACTGTCCCCCCATGGATAATCAAGTAAGTTCAGAGTTCTCCTTTTCTCCTCAAGTGTGCAAAGAGGAACTCCCACAGCCTTTTTCCTTATGTATTTAAATAATCAATAACTAATTAACGGTTAATCTTAAATTTACAACTACATTGTTCCCCCAAACATTTAAAAACACATCTCCCACCTGATTATTTTTTTTAAAGCTTTTTAATTAAACACTGTGGGTTTTGCTTTCCAGATTCTTGTCATATTTTTGGATGCGGTCTCACTTACTGTGGTAACTGGCAACCCAACCTATTACAATAAATCAAAAAGTACAGCTGGGTGCCAAAAGAAAATGTTTCCAACACAGCTCTCCTCTCCAGCCACATGATTTTAACTGATATTGACAAGCAGCACATTATATCGTGGGTGAGAAAATTTAGTTGATATTGAATCACAATAAAAAAACCCATGAAAGTATCTTTCAAAAACATAAAACTTTAGAGATCCCTTAGTCTCTGAAATAGACCGTTCCTTATAACTTAAGACATTCTGTTTTCTGATATTAATCTAAACAAAAACTTCAAAGTTCTCTCTCTTTCTGCTTAATGGGATTGTGAGTAGAGCACACAATATTGATAACACAGCACTCTAATATAGACTGCAAATGGTTATTTTCTATTGAACTAACTTTAGGTCTTTTATTTGGGGCTGTTTTTACAAATGCTGGCAAAGGTGCAGCCGCCCAATAAATGACATCATTGCTACAAAAGCTGAAAACAAAGGAGGTATATTTGCATAAGAAAGGCCTCTCTCCCTCTCTATAGTAACAGGGAGAGTAAGGGTCATTAGGTCATTCTTCTGTTTATAGGCCAAGGATAGTAAACTGATCATGCCTTATTCTGTAGGGCTCTCAGTCAGCAAATGTGGTATTCAGTACATTGCTAACAACAAACAGACCATTATCCTCCAATAAAAGTTGTGCTGGCTATGGTTTTTGCTTAGTGTTGAGTTAATTTCATGTTCAGTGGATTTCTGAGTAAGGCATATCCATTCCTTCTATTTTTCTGTTCTTTGTTGGTTTTTAGGTTTTTTTAGAGCAATTATTGATGTAGTCAGCTGTGCTCCTCCACCCCATTAGCGAACTCTTTTGGAATGACAGCTTTATTAGAGCTCTGTGCCCCACTACGAGGGGAATATTTTGATGGTCAGTAAGTGCATAAGATGAGAAAAAAATGTAACGTACGTAAAGTCATAATGTTCTGCTACGCCACACTCGAAGAAGCACAGAGATTTAAATTCTTCTGTCTTAAACTGCTGTATAAATGCTTATTCCATGACTTTCAAGAGTCTTTGCAGTCCATTTACAGAAAATAGGGAACCACTCAGGTGATACTTGACTTCTTGAAAAAAATTTCACACAGATCAGACTAACAGCATCACAAGGATGATATATAGGGTAATTCATTGGATCTCAATTCTTACAACTCCGATACAGTCTACAATTTCTCTTAATTGCTAAAGTATGCACTTTGAATGAAGAAGCAATAGCTGTTCTTTCAGTAAGTATTTAGAACAAAATTATTAGTATAGCAATGATGCAGAAAAGTTAAGACTAACAACATCACAGATCTCTCACTTCAATTTTATAACTGTGTAACTCCATTGACTTCGGGTGTGTTTATGGCACCATGAGAGGGACAAGTGTGCACAGATATACCCTAGTTAGATTTAATCTAGCTCCTTCATGTACCAAGCAGACTGTAGATGCAGCAGCAGGAACTATACAAGTCTGCCATGCACTTGGCATATACCCTGAGTAATTAGCTGGCACTGAAATCTGTCCTGCCTTGGCTTCAGTGCTATCAGGACCCTCACTAGCTAGATAAAAGGTAGCTTGGGTAAACCTGAACATGCTGCAGTCTCCCCACTGTTTGCAGTTTAGAGCAAACCTTTTATGGCATTTCTCCAGATTTCCAGAGATAAGTGAAGAGTAGAGTCAACACATCTCTCATGAAACAATATGAACTTTCTAAGGCTAAGTACAGACAGACAAAAAGACTGAGGCTGAATCAATTCAAATTAGGCAGCTTCCTCTAAGCTGCATAGGTTGAACTGATAACCAATTGAACTAACATTAAGTTTTCAGTTGGGAAAGGCAGGGAGAGATCTGCACTGACTCAGGCCAGTAAGCTGGGGGTGCTAGAGCATGTCTCCCAGCCTGCTGGCCAAGTGTCTCCAAACCCCTGCTGTCCCCCCACAAGGGATCAAGGCAGTCCTGGAGAGCTGAGGGGAATTTCCTCCTTCCCAGCTGCTGATTGCTTCAGCCACAGGAGGGAGGGGGAAGAAGTCCTCCAAGCCAGGTGCCTGCCCCTGCAGCCCAGCATGGGGCACCAGGGAGCCCCCACCTTCGGGGCTTCCCCCTACCCCAGCCCAGGGTCCCCCAGCCTAGGCAGCCCCAGGGATCTGAGGGAATTCTTCCCAACCCCAATTCCACCCCCTTGCCTTCACTTCTGGAGTCTCTGGGATAGCCAAGGGAATGGAGGGAAAGTCCTCTGCTCTCCTGCATTAGTTGTGGCTCTGACGCACAGCAACTAAGGTAAAACCAGTTGCAGAGGAGCAGGAGAATTGTCCTTCACTCCCTGAAGCTGCTTGAGACTAGCAGGGGCTATGTTAAGGAGGGGAAGAATTCCCTCAGCTCCCTGGGGCTGCCCCAGACTGGGGGACCCTGGGCTGGGGTGGGGGAAAGGCCCCTAAGCCAGGGACTCCCTGGTGCCCCCATGCTGGGCTGCATGGGCAGGCACCCAACCGAGAGGACTTCTCCCTCCCTCTGTGGCAACCACTGAAACAATCAGCAGCTGGAAAGGGGGAGGAGAGGGCTGCCAGGTTTTGAAAAGCCCACACCACAGGGCCTTTCCCTCCCCCCATGTGCTGTGTAGACCCTGGCTAGAGGAGGCTGAGGGGTCTGTTCCCTTGACTCCCTGTCTCTATGGGCTGACAGACACAGGAGGGAAGCAGGCTAGGCAGCAAGGGTCTGAGCAGTCCCTGCTCCACTGGAGCAGGCAGCATAGCCCAGTCCTGCAAAGCATCCTGGGATGCTGGGGGACTGTGAATTAGCTTGAACCAGGAAGGGATCTGGGATACAAGTTCCATAAACCAGTTTGACTTAAATCAGTTAAGTCTGATACTACATCCAACCAGGTTTATCTTAAACCGGTTTGGGCCATTTTGAAAGCAGTTTATGTACTCTGAACTTCTGTTCTGTTACAGGTTTAAACTGGTTTCCAATCATGTAAACTGGCTTATGTGTGACTTCTGTCCCTAGCCTAAGCATAGATTGGGGACTGAAATCTTTCTTGATCTACTGCACCCCAAACATGATAGGTTTCTGCTTTCTTTTCTGTTTGTTTTGCTTTCAAATTATTGGACCAAATCAAGGATGGATCCTGGGTGGGGGCACAGGTACACCTGCACTCCACTTTCATTACTGGTCCACCTAAGATTTAAAACCAACTGCCTGGGAGTGGCAGCAGCATTTCTCATCAGGCAGTTCTGAGGGAGTCAATTGATTTCATGGCTCATTGTATTCTACCTGATCCCTTCTAAAGTCTTCATTTCACGGGTGCTAATGAACCTGTCTTTTTTAATGGTCTTAATGTTCCACCAATCAAGCTATCCTTTGTTCTGCAGTTCTACTGTCTTTTAGCTGCTCCTGGTAATTAATCTTTTATTTCACAGCCCTGCAGATTGTTTTTAACTCATTCCAATGAAATTATATTTGTTTTTGGTTGAATCTTAAACTGAATAATACAGCCCTAGACCCCTAGTTTATTAGTGAAACTTATTGTTTATTTTTAAATAGAGAAAAAAATGTGTTGTGATGCACCTCAACATCTGCACCCCCTTTTCCAAAATCTAGATTAGCCCATGGGCCAGGTTCACCACCCAGTTCATCTACTTTGTGCTGCTGTGTTGACTTTCTACATAAGGATTCCCACAGCATAGGGGACTAACCACTGGCCATGAGTGATTGGTGCCTCCTGAATCTGGGGGGGCACCCGCAAAAGCCACTGATGGTGGTGGCCCTATCGGGGAGGGGGGGCACCAGCCCTACCGACAGCATCATTGTCATCCATCGGGGGGTGCAAAGGCCCCATTGGGGGGCACGTGCACCACTGTGTACCCCCTACCAGTCGCCCATGTCACTGGCTGATATAACAGCCCTTTGGACCATAGACAAAAAAAATATATTAACCTTGGGGCTCTTCAGTCTTGTACCAAGGGAAAGTGTCAGCTGGTTATTGTACAGTGAATTCTCCCAAAGAGCCCACTTTGGTCCCAAGTTCCAACCTTGTGCTGCCCATAGCTTAACCTGTCCAGTTTGTCTGTGATCACAGGCTTTTTTTTGCTTTTTCTGAAAATCACATTTTGAACTAACAAAGTTAGGGATGCGTGAAAATAATTTACAGCGCATGCACCAGTGAGCGTTTCCCTTAATTACAAGCAAAGGGAGTTGTATTGTTTTTGGCCATGGAGAAAGGCATGCCCAAAGAGACTTCCCTCAGTATCATACAGCTTATTCTTTCTTTGCAATATTCTGGATTCTGCCCCCACACCAGCTCTGTTTAGGTAATATGTCTCAGGTAATAAAAGGCACCATAGTTTTCCCATAGGCTTACAGTTAATTCTGTAAAGTTTCATTATTTAAATCAGAGGTGTCTAACTCACCAGGTCCCTTGGACCAATGAATGGCACAGGACCAGTCTACAGGCCAGATCTAGCCTGCAGACCAGCTCTGCATGCCAGACCCAATGCATGGGTCTAGTCTGGAATGGCACCACATGCAGCACATGTTCCAAACCAGCCCCATACATTGTGTGCAGCATGTACCCACCCCAGCCCCATGTACCACATGCAGTACAAGGGGCTGATCCACCATACACTGCACCTAGTATGTGGGTCCTTTCCAAGATGCACAGGAAATGCTGTGGGCTGGATGATAGGGCTCCATGGGCTGCATCCGGCCTGCAAGCCATATATTTGGCACCCCTGATTTAAATTAATCCCCTCTGTATCATGATAGTGGCCAGAAAGAATCTTTGAAGTTTGAAATAAGCAGCTTTTGACTGACAAATTCAGAACCTGCTCAGCATCCTCTTTGCTGCTGCAGACAGGGATTGCATTCTTTTCTTTCAAAAAAGTATTGAGGGCCTGTAGTAGCATCCCTACCTACTTCACCAGATGGTGAGTAGTCCAAGAATCACTGCAGCAATAAAGTATGCTGATGAAAGGGGCACTGTCAACTTAATACAAAAAGGTGGTATTTATTTAAATTAAGAGTAATGGTAGGAGCATGCTACAGTGTCTTGATGATATAAGATGAGCATTTCCTTCCTGTGAACAAAAATCCCAAATGGGATCCAAAAAGCCCACTTGATTTAACAGTGCACTGGAGGTGACCCTACCACAACAAACCAGCACATGTTATTTTTGTAGTAGTCATAAGCACAGACACAGAAGAGCAGAATATGTATTCTGCACTGGCTGCTCAAAAGAGCAGATAAGTATAGAAATTATAAAAAAAAGCATTGTGTGTGTTTGTATTCTATGGTTGTGCAGGCATCCAAACCCAAACACTTTCTGCCCCTTGAACCCATACAGTGTGTGTGTGTGTATCATCAGTTTTCTGATAAATATGTGTGTATATATATGTGTATGTGTATATATATGTATATATGCATGTGTGTGTATATGTACACACACACACACACACATGTTTATCAGAAGGCTGATGTGCTTTTTCAAGCTCAGATAATTAAACCTCCTGCCTTATCATTTAGCTCTGCTCCTGCCATATGGTTGCTCTGATTCATCCCAGCCATCAGTTGGTGTGGCGCACAGTTCAGAGATGTTTGAAGTCTTACAGTATTTAAGGGCAAAAGGATGTCTATGTTGCTTGTCTTTTAGATTTTCTGGACTCAGATGCAACCTACCAATGCTCATTGCTATCTGAGTTAGTGCTCTTTTTCTCCCTTGAGAGCAGTTGATGAAAGAAGTGAGGAGGACAGAGTAAGAAGGTACTTATCTTGAGGTTGCTTTGGTAAAAGTATTTCAGTTCAGATTCCCTTATGCCCAAGGCTGAGACCTGGTATAATGTAATGCAGCATACTTTCTCTGTTGCAAATGTAACATAATTCCCTCACAGCAAGTGCAGCCACATTAAGAAAAAATAAGCTGTGGTGTGCAAAAGCAATTTTAGCTGTAACTGCTGGGGTTTAGTTTAAATCTAACATTCACTTACCCCAAAAGTTTATCCAAATGTGCTTTTGAAATGTAAAAAATAGATTTTATTAGGTAGTAATTTATCCAGTATGTTTTGTAAATACCAAACAAATAATCTGATCTACCACCACCACTGTGAGATGCAAAAAATTCTCCCTTCAGAAAGATATCAAAGACTGACATGCCCTCTCCCTGCTGTGCAGTTCAGAGTGGGTGGTTCAACAGGAAAAGCCAGGGAAAACCTTTATAGTGTAGGTAGCCAGGTAGTGTACTTCTTCCTCCAGTAAAGGAGACTTGGAGGAGAGTTAAAGCTGCCTGAGACTTGTTCTTCAACTCCCTTATTGAAAGTCACTGAGCATAGCTGTAGACCAGCTGACATTGGTGCTACACTAGCTAGCCCAGACAAGATACCATGGCTTCATCGGGGAAAGGTTACAAGAAAAGATGGGGCATTGGAGATGGCCAGGAGCCATGAACTGAGTGCCCAGATCACCCTAGGTCCTTGGCTTGTATTCTCTTTGGGGGCTTCTTCCTTTAATCATGCTGGAGCCATACCATCCCCTATGCCCATGCCCTGCTTTTCCTTTCCTTCCAGAGATTTTACATATGTTTGTTCCCTATCCCCAAACACTTCCGCTCAGAGTCAAGAGCCCATGTCATTAACATCATTCTATCAGTGTTCCTCTGGGGGCATTTTCTTTATGATTTTTAGTGTTGCCTCAAGGACTGTTGACATGAGCAGAACTAAGAATATGTAAAGTTCACACAGTAACAGACAACGTGTCCCAAAGTGTTATAGATAGGACCATTGTGTAATATGACTATGCACCATGTCCCAGTAAAGCACCAGGTAGATTCATTACAGTCAGGGGAAAAAGGCATCGTCCTTTATACTAGCCAAGCACCTTGAACCCCAAAGCAATTCACTGGCATGGAGAGCAGTCAGAGGACATGTCTTTATATTAGAGACGATGACCAATATGAAATTTTATTGACCTATCTGTAGTTGCTTAACACAAAGGCTATGCATTCGCCTGTCAGCTAAATTAACTGAGAATTAAAATATAGTTAAATGGAACAGCATCAACCTGAATGTTCTGGATTTCTGACCAGACATTAAAATCACAAGAAGGCATCAGGACAGAAAATATACACTGGAAAAACATTTAACTCTATTAACATGAGAACCACACTGTGCTTTATCCAAGTTAAGAATGAGACACTTGGACATCAGAAATGGCTAGGGAAGTGAACAATTGTATTTTTTTAATAAAAGAAACTGATTGTGCTTAGGCAGCAAATAAGTGGCCTAGACACTTAGCTACAGTGTAACATTTACTAAGTGCTTTTTTGTACATTCAGGTAGTTTAAAGGCTTGCATTTGGCAAATTGCATCATTCAAATATGGCACAGCATGGGTCGCAAATATATTTGAGACAGCAGTTGGTAATAGGGCCAGCCAGTCTCCATTAACCTTTATAAAGCAGAGTTTTTGTAGAGATCAGCTTCACAGCTCTTTGCATTCTTGTTCAGCTACTTCATCTACTGATATGTGACAGGCATCTACCAATGCCCTGTTCATCAGGAGAGTGATTTTTATTCAACCTTTTGAAATTTTGTTCCACTGACAAATTCTTCTTAACGGGCTTTCACTGGACTTCTTAAAAACTGAACTAGCATTAGGCTACACAGTAACATTAACAAGTCTCCTTTTCCTTGTTAGAGCCATGTTGCAGTGAAAAAAGTTTGAGGTGGTGCTTCTTCTCTCATTTCAACATGAATGTCTTTCACTAAACAAGGGGCATCTCTGGGACAGCTTCTGACAGCAAGGCTCTTATGCTGCCTTGACCTTATCCTGATATCCCATTAGGAACCTCTCAGGGGAGCTAGCTAGCACTGCAAACCCTTTTGTGTGAACCCTGGGGTACAATTTCTAGTAAGCTCAATAGCCCCTCCAGACTTCAAAGAATGAAGGTGTCCAGAACACCACTCCACATCAGTGTAATATACAGTAATAGGTGGTGTCCTTCGGTCAGAAGAATTGAGTTGTTTGAGGAGATTGAAACCAGAGCTAGAGAACAGCTAGTGTAATGCCAACTTCTCACTTGCTGTCCCAGCAAGACATCTCAATCCTGACCTGCAGCAAGTGTGGTTGTGCTGTTTCCTTCAGGCTCTTCCAAGGCAGAAACTACCTGTCTTGATTATGGTGGATTGACATCCCTCTGTTATGTGTTTAAAGTCCAAGAGGTCTTGATATAAGCGGGGAGGTTCGTAAAACCAATGTCACCAAAGTGGATTTAAGACAACTTGGGAATTCATGTATTCCATCATGTGCTGACACTCCCTCCCACAACCACATCTCTGATTTGTGATCTTACCATCCCATCAAGGCTCTACATCCAATTGAAACCATCAGGGCAAGGGGCCTCTTGCTCTTCTTTCAAACTCTGAAGACCCCTCCCCCAACCCTCTACTCCTACCCCCTATACATACTCTACAAAGTTGTCTTTGTAATATAAACTGAGATTAATGGAGTTACATGACTCCAGAAACAGGTGGTCTTGACTCACACTGATGACAGCTTTGTCTTAATTGAGTCCTATGCATCACCTATTCCATTTTATGGACTTAAGATTCAGAAACCATGACTTTTCTTAAAAGAACTTGAGATGCTTAAGCCTAAAAAGTGAAGTAAAAAAGTTGGTTAACCAACTGTGTTAGGTACCTTCCCATAGTTTCCATCGCACAGGCAGGGGTTTATATTTTATATTGAAATCCTATATTGCTATAATTCACTTACACCTTATGAAAAAAAAAACCTTATGGTCAGAACCTGAGACCAAGTGGCTGCATCTACACAAGACACTTACAGCGCAGTAACTCATTACTGCTGTGGGGTAGCATCGCAGGGCATGAACCATGACACAACTCTACTGAAAAGTTGTAACAAGCTACTGCACAGTAGTAATGAACTGCTGCACAGTCAGTGTCGCTAAGAAGCCATGGGAGGATGCTACTG
>NW_005842660.1:142938-157511 GCF_000455745.1 Alligator sinensis | reverse complement strand
AGGAATGCTGGTTATCTCACAGTCATTTAGTACTTGTGTATGCAAATACTAAATGACTGCATTGTAACAGCATCTCATATAATCATGGTCACAGTTGACCAAATATTCATACCAATTGGACAAAGACCTAAAGGGGGTTAAAAAGCCTAATGTGAGAATTAAATTGTGAGCCATAAATAAATATTCTCAGCTCCTCTCATCATCAAATAAACCAAGTTTCTAATACAACACAGCATATTACTTAATTAGCAGTGGAAAAGATTTTTTAAAAGTTGTGTGCACCTCAGGTCATTCATACAAGTAATCTGTCATATTAGGTGACTTGCAACTGGCACCTGAAAAACCTGTTGAGGGCATACTGGTAATTTTCCTTGAATGCATCAATACTGGTAAAATCCACAATATGAGAAACCAACACCAATATACATATTATGTTTCATGTTTCAGCATCCAGGAAACCCTGTCCTGTAGCTTTGTAAGGAGGAACTCTAAAATAAAGTGATTATAGTGTTTAAGAGCTAATAAGATTGGCTTAAAAATCTGTTGATCTAAAACTCAAGTATATTTTTAATACAGAATTTAGGTCTACTTTATAAAAGAAAACAGCTCTAGGTGCTTAGATACTCTGATGTTTACTAGTATAGAAAACCTAGAGTGAAAGGTTTATGTTACGTGGGTTCATATGGAGCTTTGGCTTTGCTTCTGATGGGTATGGATATTTAAACATCCCCATTAAAATGAGTTCAAAATCTGAAGGGGGCCAGGGAATTAAAACATCCCTCTTTGACCTAGATTCATTCACAATGAAGCAAGAACAGGAATTCCATATGGTTTTAATATAAGGCCATGCACTGGAACTGTTGGACTCAAAATTTGGTCTGCTCTCATTGATAGGTTAAATGTATATTTGGGAAACCTTTTTAACAAGCCCGGTCTGGATGTCATGTTGAAAACTAAAATACAAACTCAGGAGGAACATGGGCTTGGATTTCACTGCAAATAGGACTTGGCAGCTGTCCAATGAGGCTCTGGAGATGCATGTCAGGAGCATGGAAGAATTAAAAAAATTAGTGAGCAGCCAGATAAAAGGACATTCTACCTAAGACTTGCTCATTCCAAAATGCCCAGAGGAATCATTCCTAGCACTGGTTGCTCCCGACACTGGGAAAGGTATCTTGCAAGCCCTATCTCCTAGTTGGAAAAATGGAGTGTCAGACCTTGCTCTTTTGTGGAGCACTAGGCATTACTTGATTGTCAGAGAGATTTCATATACACGCTTATGTCCATTGATCTCCCACTGGGTTGTTCAGCGAGTTCGAGGCTCACCCAGTTAGCTCTTTAGCTTCACTAACCCCTAACAGAGTGAAGAATCTCACTATTAATACAGTGCAAACATCAAAAGAAAGAGCTAAAATAGGCAGTAAGGAACTGCAAACAAATCTGAACAAACCTTGAAAGAAAAGGGGGAGGGAGGAAGGAGACAACAGTTGTAATTTAAGTTAGATAAATTCACAGCGAGAGGAAGTAATGGACATTTTTTTATACACACTACTGAGATCTAAATTAGCCAGAACATTTCAGGAAGAGAATCACTGTGAATAGCCCAGTGCACTGAGGCTAGTTTTAAAACGAGAATGATTGGACATTCCAATGTAATTAAAAAAGGTAGGGAATAAAAAAGAAAATGTGGTCCTGGTGCTAATATTTTATAAATCACTGATACAGTCTCACCCTGAATAGACCTCAGAGTAGGTGGTCTCAGCTTCAATGCACCAAAGACAGGAAAGATTTGTGTGAATAAGGAGAGAGGTGAAAATATTGAGGAAGACTAAAATGACCAAAGCTGTTTAGTTCACAGAGCTGGAACATAAGAAGGGGCATGATTGAACTATAAAATAATGAATGTTTTAGTGGAAAGAACTCTGGTGCTCCTCCACAAGAAGTCCCAGTCCCATAACACAATTACAGGAGAAACTTGAGGAAACTGGCAGGCAGAAAATGTAAGGTGAACAGAAGGCAAAGCTTCCTTAAGTAGCATATTATCAGCTCATGGAATTCAATGCCACAGGAAATCATTGAGGCAAAGAGTTTAACGGGATTTTAAAACAGTTCCGTTATTTACACCAATGAAGAAAAACTTTACACCAGCCCGGAGTTAAACCAAAAATAAGAGAAGCATTAACCCTTCAGGGCACAACTGGATCACCTGAGTTGTCAGAAAGCAAGTGTTCCTCAAGTTAGAGTATTACACTAAGACCAGGGGCAGTGGCAGGTGAGAAAGTTGGAAGAGCTGAGGGAGTTCATCTTCCTCTGAACCCTCAGGGAAGGTAGACACCAGACCCTTTGTTGTGACACCTCTTCATCATTAAGTGCATTAAGTGACAAGCATCCTACTAGTTGAGGAGGGCTGCAGACAGCTCCCCTCTGCCAGTTTATATCACTCCTGAAATAGCCACAGGGGTTTCAACTATGAATGCGAGAAGTATGCTCGATGTACTTCCAAAACCTTGAAACAAGGCATGAAAATGCCCACACTACAGTGTTGGGCATAAATGAGAGATTTTTTTTAACTGCTAAAACCAACTCAAAATCTGGGGTGCTACAAGTCTCCAATACTACACTGATTTCCAGGATCCCTCTCAAACATTGCTGTAGTTAAGCAAACTGAAGTTTGCATAAACTCCTTGGGTACATCCAGACAAGTCCACACATGCATTTCCCTGGGGACAAATAGCAATGGCACATAGTTCCACTGCTGCTACTTGTCTCTGGGGAACGTCAATGCATGCATGATCTGGTGCATGGCTAGTTGCCCCAAGTGGGGTAGGGGAGGCTGAGGCCAGCACCTGGGCTGGCCCCAGCAGCCGTACTTGAGGTCCTGGGGGCCTCCCAGGGCTCCACAGTGACAATCCAGCTCACAGAGCCTGGCTAGCAGCCACAGAGTGGCTCTGGCCATCTAGGCTCTGGTTTCGGGCAGCTCACATTGCTACCACATGCACCACCCCACTTTTTTCAGGCATGTGTTTTTTTGACACCAGGATCTCCTGGTGTCAAAAAAACCCTGCTGCACTGCAAAATAGCAGCACAGCAAATGCCTGCATGTCTAGCACTTGTGGTTTGCAGTGCCACAGACAGGTCTGTGGCTCCACATATCTCATGTGCACGCTCATTTGGACATGCCCCAAGATCCTTTCACTTGTCAGGAAAGAGGAGTCAAAGCAAAAAGTCAGCATTAGCTTCTCAGCCCGTAGAAGAGAGCTTGAAGTTCCCACTCCAGTTACAGAAAGACTAAAGGAGGGGACACAGCTCTGAGCAGCAGTTCACAGTAGTTAGGGCTGTTCCTGGTACTGTGTGCCATCTTTCTGTTCTTGGGTCAGCACTGCAGTTGACTGGACTACATAATCTTGCCTCTTTTTCCCTGATATTTGGGTTCTTCCCCCCATTTACTACCACCATCCCAGACAACGTTCTTGCTGTAACTGCTTAGCTATGCTCACAGTACCAGCAGAATTCACTGGGGACATGCAGAGAGTCACTGGTAGTAACTTTCCTGTTATCTCTGCATGCAACCTCTTGCAGCAGTGCTGCCAGACTCAGCCCCTCAGCAGGGGGTGATAGCGACATACCTTTTCACAGTCAAAAGCTGGTCTCCCTCCTGTTTACCACAAAGCTGTGTGAAGTTAGTCACCTGGGTTTCTGTCTTCTACTGAGCTAGCAGACCAGGGGCAAGGGCAGCCTAGCCCACTTTGTGTTTCCCTAGGTTAGGGACAGAAGTTACACACAAACCAGTGTAAGTCATCAGAAACTCCCCTTCCCCCAAGTACAGAGCTGCCCTGCCCTGTTGCTTACTTCTGGCTGCAACTGTGGACTACAAATCCCAGAGGCACCTGGAAGCAGGAAGAGGAAATGATGAGCTACCCTGCAGAGTCCTGCTGCTGTGATTGTGGACTGCAAATGCCAGAGACCTCAGGGGCAGCAGGAAGAGGAAGTGAACACAGCTAAGCTCTGTTTAATGCTCTTGTCAGAGAAAGAACTATTCATGTTCAAGCATTTATTAATCCAATGCCACTACCTTTTCCCCAACCCATCTGCTCCTCAGCCAGGTGGGTGACCTCTCCCCCACCCAAGCAGACCCTCCAGCTAACTCCAGGATGGGGCCTGGCCATGCCCCCTCTGCTCAAGCAGAGTGGGGAGAAAGCCTTGGAGGGATTCTCTATTCCCTTCCCTTTGCCAGTGGCTGGCAGGCATGCTCTAGCACCCCACCCCACTCCCCGCCCCATGCCGGCTTTCTGGCTTGAGCCACCGCAGTCATGTGGCTGCATATCCTGAATCAAAAGTGAATGTCTGTTCATTTGCTTATCAGTTCAGTCTCTGTAGCTTAGACTAACCTGCAAAGACTGAATAAATTCAGCCTCGGGCTTTTTAGCTGTCTGCACTTAGGCCTGATGTCAGTTCTCATTAGTTATGTTTTAACCCAACTGCATCAAGTTCTGGGCACAGCACTTCAGGATGGATGTGGATAGCATCAAGAGGGTCCAGAGGAGGGTCACTCACATAATCAGGGGGCAACAGGGTAGGCCCTATGAGGATAGGCTACGGGACCTGAACCTGTTCAGCTTACACAAAATAAGGCCGAGAGGGGATCTGGTGGCCACCTACAAACTTGCCAAGGGGGACCAGCAGGCAATAGGAGAGTCCCTGTTCCCTCAAGCACTACCAGAAGTTACAAGGAATAACGGCCATAAGCTGACTGAGAGTACATTCAGGCTAGACATCAGGAAGCACTACTTCACAGTCAGGTCGGCTAGGAGCTGGAACCAACTTCCAAGGGAAGTGGTGCTCCCTTCTACCCTGAGGATCTTCAAAAGGAGGCTAGACAATCACCTAGCCGGGGTTGTTTGACCCCAGCATCCTTTCCTGCTCATGGGGTCGGGCTTGATGATCTGTTTAGGTCCCTTCCGACCGTACTAACTATGAAACTATGAAACCCATTCATATGAGTAGTGGACGTTCCATTGTGACTAGGTCAGCCCAGGTATTTGCCTCAATGATGACATCAAATCTCAGAGGGATTTTAAGGAAGGCATATCCCCACCAGGGTCTGGGTCACCTCTCTCTGCCCCAGATACCACTCCCACCCTCTCACCAATTATAATTAGATGCATCAGTTTGCTGTTGCTTTCAGAATACTGTTGCTTTCAAATTCTCCTAATTTGAGAACAGTCAAAGCCCTTGATCCTTTCAGAAAATCATCCATTCTTCCAACTGGGCGCCTGTTGTATCTCTACCCACATTCTAGTGTTTTTCCTCATACTTTCCTTCTCAGATGTGTCATAGATCAGAGTACTGTTCACACACCTGGGAAACAAAACAGTGAAGAATATTTTATATAGTAGTGCACAATGTCCTGGAAAGGGGATTTCATACTGTACAGCATTGGTTCCCAACCTCAAGGCGCAACCCAAATCAGGGTTGCAGGGGGTCCTCAGTAGGGTCATGAAGGGCCTGCATACACATGCACATGCACACTCACCTGCATGGCCTGGGAGCAGCAAGCAGGCAGGCAGGCAGGGCGGGGCCACCACGCACAAAGGGGCAATGGTGGCTCCCACCCCCCTGCCACCACTGCCATCACACTCCACTCCCAGCAGCCCCCAGAGTGCCTGTTGGTGACCAGGTTCACAACAAAAAAAGGTTGGGAACCACTGCTGTACAGTGTAATCAGCGGTACAGGCCCTCATGGCAAAAATTTGGAGTAGTCTTTTTCTCTCCCCAGGATTCAAATTTTCATTGGGGAAAACACTCAAGACCAGAACTGACTGCTTTTAAGAAAAATAAAAATGAAATCAGCTACTGACAATCCCCCCATACTAAACATGCACCAGGACACCAGCATTTGGAAATCCCCAGGGCCAAGTCATATCACCCTAACAGTAGCACTGATGTAATAAATAATCTTCACAAATGTCTGGCCAGTGCAGAAGCCCCAGGAGGCTGTGCCTCCTAGCAGTGCAAGGAGGCCTGGAGTGCAAGGAGGCCTGGAAAGTGCAAGGAGGCCTAGAGCCCTCCACCCGCACCAAACACTGCACTTGTGTCACATTTAAGAGCATTGTAACTTTATAGAGCTATAAAAAGTGCTCTAAGGTGCAGACAGAAGTCCAGCTCCCAGCTGTAACTCAGAATGATTTTTGCAAAGCATTCTGAGTTACAACATTACCCCGACCAAACAGAAGTTCACTGTTGGTTCTAAGGGGGAGGGAAATCTAGCTATAACTGACAGCCTGGAGACAGGTTTCCATAGAATGGCCAGGAGTCTCTGCCAGTACTCTCTGTTTTCAGAATGGGAGGGGAGGAAAGGCAGCAGAGCAAGCCCCTCTCCCCCCCCAACCCAACACACCTCAGGGGGGCTCCAGTACACCTGCCCTACCCTCCAGGGGGGCTGAAAAACACCCAAGCTGAACTCCCTCTGCTCCCTTTCCCCCCTCCCATTCTGAAAACAGTCACAGGCTGGGAGCTCTGTAAATGCCAGTTACAAAAGATGCTACATTTTGAAAAATCTTTATCTGATACCTCATACAATGAGGGGTCAGATTTTCACTTGATTGGCCATTCTTGAAGCTCTTTGCAGTGTTTGGTCACAGTTATAAATTGCCTTCTGTGGCCAGATCAGGCAAAAATTGTCATTTCTGTCTTCACCCTTGCACAGTGTTGTAAAATGTTCATGGATCACTTCTGTACTTAACCCCATTGTGTTTCCTAGAAGTCTGTGATGTCTTCTGAGCTGTTGTAATTGTTGGAGTGATGATGTAGCTGTGATGGTGCAGGAAACATCCAAGGGGGAAAGATATTTTCAAGGGTGATGTTGGATCAACTGCATGGTTGGGAGAGATTTTAGACAAGCTTTTGAGCACAAAGTACTCTTCTTCAGGTCTGAGAAAGAAACAAGATGTAGCTTGTGCTAAGCAAGAAATACAGCAATAGCCTGTGAAAAACTCCACATATAAATACAAACCATATGCCTAAATGAATAGAGCAGGTCTGTAAAAAGAGAAAAGAGACATTATTAGGATTAGCAGGAAGATAAGAGAAATGCAGGAGGAAAGATAATGTAGTAAGTGAAATAGCAAGGCCATTGAAGAAAAGAGGAGTACAGAAAGATTAGCAACTATATTATAATGAGCCATAAACCCAATGTCTGTGTTAAATCCTTGGTTTTGGTGTTCAGTAAAGTTATGGATTTTTGTTCCCTAGCCTGTCTTTGGAAGGTGTTTTGTAAATTTCCTTTGAGTGCAAGGATTCTAAGGTCAGCAAGTGAGGGGTTGTTTTGCAAAAATGTTCTGCTATCCACATTTGTGGGTCTCTGTCCTTTATCTTTTTCTCCAGTGTTCATTAATTCTGTAGCATAATTTTTGTCTAGTTTTACCCACATACTTTCTATGAAGGCATCTGGGGCACTGAATGACATATACCACATTCTGGGATAGACATTTGTAGGATCCATGGACTCTGATGGGTTCCTTGCAGGGCGGTGTTATTGTGGTACCAGTAGAAATGATTTGAGAGGTTTGCATTTTTTTTTTTGTTAAGGCATGGTTGTGTCCCTTAAGGTATCTGTCGATCAGTAGTGAGTTTGCCACCACAGATGATTTGGGCTAGATTAGGGGATTGTCTGAAAGCCAGGAGCAGGGTGAGGGAGGGGGTCTCATGTTCTGATACTTTGGGACATTTCTAACTAGGAAAATCCAAAATGACACCCCCCCCACGCCCCTGCCCCCCCAATTGGAAAAGTAGCAAGAGAAGGATGGTTGTAGAGCCAAAATTATTTTAAAGAGCTCTTACTACAGGACAAAAAGAGAAGTTTTATTTTTGAAATTAAGATTGGATTATCAAGATAGTTTTCTATGCAAAAATAGATAATTGTTGTTTGATTGTTCAGGTCTTTGTCCTGAACAACAGGAGCAGAGAGTCAGTTTAGGAGTTGCACAAGGCAGCTGGCAGAAATCACTCCAAATGAGCAGGAGACCTTGCACTAGTATGTTCACTAGTATGCAATACTATTGTACTCTTAGTGGAACCCACTCACTTTTCATTTAATTTAATCTGCCATTGTGCAACCTTGTTCAGTTTCACAGAACAAACACCTCAGCATAATTCAGATTGCCAGCAAAACAAGAGATGACAAAAAATGGGTGCAGGCTCTAAGCATAAATCCCTGACAGCACCTTTCTTTTGTTTTTATCCTCAGAACCTCTTTAGCTTTAGGATTAATCCTTGCCACAGTTCCACCACTGCCTGTAACACTTTGCTTTTTCTAGGTAGAGCTCCATTACATTCCACAAGTTCCTTTGTTTTAAACAGAAACACTATTACAAATGGTACAAACATTCTTGGAAAAGAAATGCAAGTATGTTTCATTATTTTAACCTTTCCTAACTCTAAAGAAATGATGATTCAGGATAGCATTGAAGCACATTAGACCTTCAGTGTATGCTTAAAGTCAGGCAGATGATTATATGTTTGTCTAAAAAAAGCCACTCTCCAGACTCAGGGCCTACCTAATTTCAATTATTTTCTTTATTGGTAAGTCAAAATCATAATCATCTAGAACACCACGACTTTTGAATTCTATAGAAGAAAGGAAAGTTGAAAATTAACGTTACTGAACTACTACCCTGTATCTGTCCCTACTTTTGTGACTTAGCATGAAACTCTGCCCACACCCAGAAATTGTTGACTTTTCTATATAAACCATAAAATAGGATTGAAGAGGAGAAAGAAGGATAGAAACAAAGTGTTTGCCATTCTCTAAAAAATAAAAAAACTATTTCAATATGAGTAAATTTTAATTAAGCCCATGGTTAAGATCCTCATCCCTGCTCAAGCTTCTTAGCACGAGATAGAAGTATACAAAATGTCCAAAGGAGCCCTACAACAGTGGTGCCAGGTGGATGACAATGCCCCAGGAGCATCCAGTAAGGTGGACCATCTGAGATCAATCATTACAGCTCCTGCAGAAGAATATGCCAGGAAAGAAGGTGGGTATATTAGGGCTGTAACCCAAGCATTACAGAGATAGTGGGAAGCGTAATGCTCCCAAGGGCTTCACCAGGAACCTGCCATAAGTTACACAAGCCCTTTGGTCTATCCAGGTTCTGATGTTGGTCATTCCTCCCCTCAAATCCAGCCTGGTATTGGGATGCTAATTTCCTGTTCACCAACCCAGACCACAACTGTCAGTCACCCTCTTGACCTTTCCCAGTCCTGAATTAGGTTCATATGTCATCCACCAGACTCAAAACATCCTTCACCACACAAGTGCATTCCTGTTGGCTGCCTGATCTAGTCTTTTTTACACTACTCTTCAGCCCCTCAACCCTCCACCACACTCTACAACCCTGTAGCCCTCTGATCCAGCATCTCCCACACCTTTTGCTAGAAGTTGTCCTTTGCAAGAAGCCTCAGTCCCCTTTTCTCCCATCTTGAAAACCCCAACCTCTTCAGGGGCCAGATCAAAAGCACCTCTCACTTCCCTACTTCCCTTGGTAGTAGGGAAGGCTGTGCGAAACAGCAACATTGTGTTTCAACTTCTGTTTCTCCATTTCAAAGGGACAGTATTTCATTTTGCTGTTTCAAAGCACTGTTTTGTTTCATTTCATTGAAACTGTTTCACTGTTTCCACACTGTTTCAATGGGTTTCAATGTTTCACCCATAGGCTATAATGGGAAATCACAAAAATGCCTATAACTGTAATTTCTTGCCTGATATGGATGAAAAATGCAAAGATGATAGCCCCTTCTTAGGGCATGAAGTCTTCCAAGTTTCAGGGAGATAGGTGCAGGGGTTTTTGTGAAGCTGCACCTCAAACTGTTCAAATCAAAACTAGTATCACTTGCTGGCAGCAGCAGCCCGCTGTCATCTCGCGCACAGATCTGGGGGCCTGCACCCCCCGGGAGGAGTCTGGCACTGCCCCACAACCCTCCCAGGGGGCATGGGCCCCTGGATCTATGTGTGGGATGACAGCAGACTGCCGCTGCTCTATGTGGGGGAGCACGCCAGACTGCCGCTGCTAGCTGGGGCCAGTGCCAACACTGGGTCCTTCCCGGGGCTCGGCATGGGTTGCGCTGGGTGCACTTGGGTGCTGACACTGGCCCCAGCCAGCAGTGGCAGCATGCTGTCATCCACATGCTCCTCAGCTGGTTTGCAGAGCTTTAAAGAAAAAAAAAAGAAGCCCCATGGTCACTGGCTCTGGCAGCAGCAATTCAGGCCTCTGGGCACTCATGGTAGAGCCCGCCCCCCCTGCACAGGGCAGGAGAGATTGCACCCCCGCCTGGCACCCATGCAGCAGCTGTACCATTACATGGGTGCAGTACAGCTCAGCAGGGCACTGCATGCTGCCTGGGAGCTAGGGTGGCTCCACCTGGCAGCTGGAGCTCCCAGTCCAATTCCCCAGCTCAGTGATCATTTCCCCAGCTCTTTCCTGGGGGGCGCCCCCCAGATCCATGCACAGGGTTTCAGCAGGCTGATGCTGCTAGCTAGGGAAACAGCCCAGAGGCACTGCCATCTCCTAGTCCCTGGCTCAATTTCCCAGCCCCCAATTCAATTCCCCAGCCCCCGGTTTGATTCTCTATCCCCCAGTTGGATTTCCCAGGTCTCTGATCATTCCCCCAGCTATCCCTGGCGGGCATGGGCCCCCAGATCTGAGTGCTGGGCTTCAGCAGGCTGCTGCTGCAGGCTGTACCTAGCAGCAGCATTGCAGTCTTCCTGATGCTTGGTGCGGGCTGTACCTAGCAGCTGCTGCTGGCCCAGGCCTGCAGCAGCAGCCTGTTGAAACCCTATGTACAAACCGGGGGGCCTGTGCCCTGCAGGAAGAGCTAGGAAAATGATCAGAGAGCTGGGGAATCGAACTGGGAGCTAGATTTCAATATCAGAGCAATCCTTCCCCACTCTTCCTCTCCTTAGCTTCTGTTTAGCTGCAAGCAAGCCCAGCTTCAAAACTCAAGATGTTCCAAAACTTTTGAAACATTTTGAGTGCCCTCATTTAATTTCGAAGCTGTTTCGAAGCCTTTAATTTCATTTTGATTTCTCTGTTTCGAGCTCAGAACGCATCAAAATGAAACAGCCATCAAAATTTCACACAGCCCTAATATATAGCCCTAAGGGGCAGAGTTGAAATTAAGTGAGGCCTAAAGGACCACCCATCCTGTGTTACTTCAGCAACATACTTGTTCAAGCCTCTGCTCCATCAGATTTGAAGCAGTAAGTGGAGTCTGATTTTCTCACATCTGCAGTGAATGTCCAAACCATCAAGCTATTTATTCACTGTTCTGGGTCAGGTCTCCAATGACTGTGAAAGATGCTGAAAAGTCTGGTCATTATTCCCCAAAGAATGAAAACAAATATTGAAACTGCTTTTTTTTCATGTCTGGCCAGCTCTAAATGGGAGGTTATTTTTCAATTGTGTGTGCTCCACCTTTAATTATGAGAAGACCTTTTCCTGGATCCTTTCCCTCAGGACTAAAACTCAGTGCCATAGAAAATCTTTCTGTTCCAGTGATCCTGAAAACTATGCCAGCAAGAGCTTTATCTCTTAAGGTGGACCTGAGCCAGCCATATCTAAGGAGAGAGGAAAAGCAGATCACTACCCCTCACCCAGATTTAGGACTAAGCCACAAATCAACAGCCTAACCTTACTACAAAATTAAGTGGTCATTTAGTGGATAGTATGATAAGACAGGGGTGGTAGAAGCTTGTCTGTGTCCTTATCTGATACTACGTGAAAGGTCCATGATTAGAATTTCCTTGACCCCTAAAATGCTACCAGATTGAAATGAACCTCTCTCCTGGACCATTTATATTTGTTTCCTGATTTATTCTTTTTCCTTAATATTAAAGTAACCCAGATGGAAATTCCATCTTGGAACATGATACAGCATAACACTGACTCAACAAAATCTCATTCCTTGAGATATTAAAAAATGGTTCCAGTCAGTTTTGCAGATTCACAAAATCTGGGCCACAGGTAGAGATGAACATGGAGAAGAGAAATGTTAGTGTGCATCATCCAGGGAGTGTGGATGAGCATTTTTCAGCTGGAGCAGGGTGACCATACTTCTTGAATCTCAAAAGAGACAGGTCCCTCCCACGCAACTCACACCTCCCCACTCCTGCAGTTTCACCTGTTTCTGACTCTGATCTCAGCACAGTAAACCTGTGAGGAGGGATGGGAGTAGTGAGACACTTTGTTATCACAGACATCTCATGAATTTCTCAAAATGACTGCTTTTGTGCCCTCCTCCTCTGGCAGGGAAGTTTCTGAAAATGAGACAAAAGCTTTCATTTGAAAAAACCAACAGGACACCCAGGACAGGTGTTTAGGACTCTCCCAGCCAAAACAGGACATATGGTCACCCTAAGCTGGAACCACAGAACTTATTTCAATTTCAAATGCAGGTAGTTGAACAGGTGACTTGCCCAGAAAGCTGGCTTATATATGTTATAATTGGGTTTGTTTTTTATAAGATGAATGGTCTTTGGTCTGGGTTAGGAATTATTTTCTCCTATTTCATTTGTTGTCCATAGTTCAAATGTAATATGCTTGTACAGATTTTAAAGTGCATTAGACAGGTTAATAGTAACCACCTTTAGATCTCAGAGCAGAAAATCTCTGTGAATTAATACATGCCAAATTGCTTGCATGATGTTGCTTTTCTTGATCCATAATCATAAGCCTTTATTTGATTTCAAAAAATGAAAGAGAGGGAAAATAGATGTGTGGGTGGAAACATGCTACTCTTATATTGAAATTGGTCCTAAATTGTTAAAAAGGCACAAAATTGTCATATCCTGTCACACTATTTATAACATATTGGATAAATGGCTTGCTTTAATGCAATTCTATTCAGGGCTATATTGTTTGTTTTTTTGCAAAACAACTGTCATGATTTAAATAAAATCTAAGTATTGTGTACTGCATCACATTAAAGCTACTACAGGTATAATGAACTGACACATAATGATATAATATTATACCAGTCACATTATGCTGATTTAATGGGACAATTTTAGTGAAAAAGTGGATAAAATATAAATGTCCTAAAATTACCCCTTTTTACCAAAATCTTAGCTTATTGAAATATAACTTGTTCATTGAATCCATGTAAATTAGGAACCCAGGAGTCTTCTGAAGGTCCCATTAGGCACATCTTTAGGTGAATAAATACCTTTAAAATCTGGTCTTGGAGCCCAGATTTAAAAAAAGATATATTTAGGTGCCTAAATACCTAGGAAAATCAACATAATTAAATATTTAAATATTTTGAAGCTCAGGACATAAGTTTTGAGACTTAAGGGTAAACATTTTAAAAATACTGAAGTGACTTAGGAAACCAGTTCCCAATGGCATGTTGGAAAATTGTACATTTAAAAGTGTATGCTCACATGGGGGGAAAAAAAGATAATTGCTCAAGGAAAGATGACTCAAATTGGATTCATGAAAGAATAATTATTTTAAGTACTTGAACTATTAACATCTCTTTCAAGATCTTCAGTTGATATTGTCCAACTTTGTATAAATAATTAATTATTCACTGGACCAGAGGGATAGCTAGACTCAACAAGTCAAGCCATTCACCTAGGACTTGATGGACTCATTCAAATTCTTGGTCCAAACTAGACAGAGAAGAGATTTGAACTTAGGTTGTAGATATTCTACAGGAAATGCCCTAACTGTTAGCCTATGGGCTACATATAAACTTACTCCTTTCAGGCGGGGGCTTGATTTCTTCTGGATCCAAACCACTTTCCTACAAATATGCTTTGTAAAAGACCTGTTTTTCTATTAAAATATTCAGTTTTAATGGTCAGACATTAAAGATGGTGCAAGAGATGGAATTCCTTACAGAGTACAATCCTACTTTATGTGAGTATAAACTCCGACACATATATTTACCATAAGTCACAACCTATACCACCTCAGTTTTGCAGCTTTCTGCCATCTTATATTTTTTTCTCATTTTCTTTTAATACTTGTGAGGGAACATACTCTCCACACTAGCATTAACCGTAAAAAAAAAATCTTGAAAAAAGGGATTTATGAAAATTCACTAGAGATATATCAGCAGGACCCCAACCCCTCTATTTTCCACAGCATGACGCTGTCTCAGACACTTCTCTTGCCTCCTTTTGTGGGGGTAGGGAACAGTAGGAGCAACACCAGAAGGAGGGGAACAGCATGGCAAGTGAGTGTAAAGGACCCAGCATGTAGCCATACCCTCCTGCATCACAGCCAGAAAGCCCACTGTCTAAATCACCTCCCTGAAGGAAAAGTGTGTCCATGGAGCTCACACAACTGGTCTTTCCTGTGCTGTCACACACTGAACAGGATGCCAAGGACAGAGCCTATCCCACAGACAGAGAAACATAGGAAATTAAACACGAGTTCATAGACTCGTAGATTCATAGATTCATAGATGTTAGGGTTGGAAGGGACCTCAATAGATCATCGAGTCCGACCCCCTGCATAGGCAGGAAAGAGCGCTGGGTTTAGATGACCCCAGGGAAATGCCTACTAACC
>NW_005842660.1:115221-142812 GCF_000455745.1 Alligator sinensis | reverse complement strand
GGGGCGCCTTGGTGAGTAAAGCCCCACCATTCCCCTTCTGTCCCCCCATAATGAATTTATAGGCAGCCACAAGGTCGCCTCTCAACCTTCTCTTGCGGAGGCTGAAGAGGTCCAGGTGCCCCAGTCTCTCCTAATCGGGCTTGGCCTGCAAGCCCTTAACCATACTAGTGGCCTTTCTCTGGACCCTCTCCAGGTTATCCACATCCCTCTTGAAGTGCGGCACCCAAAATTGCACGCAGTATTCCAACTGCGGTCTGACCAGCACCCGATAGAGGGGAAGTATCACCTCCTTGGTTCTGTTTGTCATGCATCTGCTGATGCACGATAAAGTGCCATTAGCTTTTCTGATGACTTCGTCACACTAACGACTCATGTTCATCTTGGAGTCCACTAGGACTCCAAGATCCCTTTCCGCTTCCGTGCCTCCAAGCAGTTATTTGGAGTTAATAACTCCAAGGAGTTATTTTAAAGTCCAGCTTTTTTAGCTGGCAAAAGCAAGCTACCCTGAATTCAGAAATATGGAATAACACATGTAATATGTCTATAGCAAATTTATTATTTAGCTTATGCAGTTTTGGCATACTGTTTCAGCCATCTTAAGGTTGTCATTACCAGTTTGGATAGCTTGAAGGCCAACAGTTAGCAGAGTAAATGGACATGAGTCAACAATGTGGAACATTTTTTAACTTGTCCACAAGGGCATTAGTTGTCATTGTGAAGGCCCCATTCATATAAGTTTGAGGCACAGTGACCCTGTCAAGTTCAAAAATGGTTGAGAAGTGCCCAGTAATGGCATGACCAGTTAAATCCTGGTTGATTGACTGTAGGGTCAGAGATGATGTGGGGATTGATTGGTGCTTGTGGTGACCGTTCTTCATGCTATTGAGTAAGTAAGGAAAAGTCAAAGGGTTTTGAAAGGGTAGACCATATTGGATGTCTGGAGTGTAGCCTAGCTATTGATGGGTGGAATATGTCCTAACACACTGGCAGCATAGGATTAGCATGGAGTCTGTCTAGTAAGTTTACTTCAGTATTTGTGCTGTGGAGGTAAGGGGTGGGGGAGCAATGTTACTGAGGACTAGTAACCATGGGAGTGGAGTGGGGTGGCAAAAAAAACAGAAGTAAATTTTATTAAACTAAATTCCCAGTGGTTATGTAGGTATTTAGTCCTAGATGTTGGAGATGACCCATAGTAGAAATATTATGTGATTTTTTCATATGGCCAGAGAAATATTGATGGGATTTTACAAAGTGAAGGAAAAGTTCTTGTCCATGGAAATGCAGAGATTTCTGGAACTGCTGCCTTATTTAATGGCACCATGAAATCATTCAGGCTGAAGGTGCATTTTCTTATGTTGAAGATAAAATATTTTGTATTGATCACAGTCTTATTCTCCTTGGGCACTTCCAGACAAGCACAGACATATGGTTCCCCAGAGACAAGTAGCAGCAGCACAAAGTGTGCTGTGCTATTTGCCCCTGGGGAATGCCCCAACTGTGCTGGCCCCAGCAGCCTTGCCTGGGGTCCTGGGGGGCCTCCTGGGGCTGCACCCACAGCAGGAAGCCTGGCCAGCAGCTGGAGTGTGGCTCCAGCTGGCCAGGTTCCAGTTTTGGGCAGTGCTTACTGCCTCCACATGTGCTGCCCCACTTTTTTTTGCTGTGGGTTTTTTTGACCCCAGGATCTCCCTGGTGTCGGGACCGAGGGTGATCTAAGGCTATGGCCAGTAGCCCGGACCGTCAGGTGGGGTTTTTCCACGATGGAGTAGAGTTAGGCACGGAAGCGTATTGGTTTTACAAAGAAAGCTTTACTTACACTGCCGATGTTCACAGTGCAGGGAAGAAACTTGCTTGAGTTGCAGTTGCACACAAACAAACACAAGTGAGATCTCTTCCGAACCGAACCGAGATGAGTCGTCGATGTACAACTCCACGAGCGCTTCACATGGGGGTACGTCAAATTTTCCATTATGACGGGGAGTGGCTAGAAGCTGATCAGGCCTCTATGTCCTCCTCCAAGACACACACGGACTTTGCTAGGCTCCACAGCACGCTCAGAGTTCCCCACGAGATGGTTGTGGAGTCCTCCAACTTGGACAGAAACTGCTCTAACCTTTTATACGGCTAGCGAGCCAATTGCTAGCTGCCACGTAGGAATAATTTAGAATTGACCAATAGTGGGGCACTAATTTGCATGCGTGTGGCGGGAGCTCTTTGCACCGGGGTTTTCTCTCTGCAGCTGAGAAGTCCACCGTGCAAAGAAAGCTCCATGTGGCGGGAAAATTCCAATGTGCCGAGGCACTAAAAATCATTGGGTTATGACAACTGGGTCAAAAAAAACCCTCATGCTGCAAGGTAGGAGTGTGGGGAACACCTGCATGTGCAGCGTGTGGTACTGCAGATGGGCCTGGAGTGCCAGATACTGCATGTTTGTGATTGTCTGGATATGGTCCTTGTGTCCTATCACAATGTTCTTATTTGAGTTCAGAAACGGGCACATACTATTGCTCGATTTGTGGCTTTAGTGAGGTCTTTGTTGGTGCATAGTGCCCTTATATGTGGGCAGATCAGTAGTTGTTCCGTAGTTTGAAACTTTCTTCCACATTTGCACATGGTGTTTGCTTTGCTGAAGTATCTCCAGTTCCATGTTAACTTTAGTCTTAAAGTTTGGAGGCAGTTTAAGCTTCTCCAGGTTGACCAATCAAGTTCTGCACCTGCAGGAAGATGTTTGGCAGTTTTAATATTCACCTTAACTCCCACCTGGGCCATCTCTAATCATGATTGCCATGGTTTTATGCTCTTGTCTTCCATCTTCTGGCTGCCTTCTACTTTGCTTGTAAGTGCTCTCCTGATGTCTGGTGGAGCAACTCCAGCGAGTAGATGGAGACTGTTGACATAGGTTGGTTTAAGGCATCCAGTATGGCACCTGCAACTTTCATTCAGCACAGTGTCAAGCTTCTTTGCGTATACCAATCTTTCCCAAACCAGGCATGTATATTCAGCTGATAAATAACAAAGTGCCAGTGCAGTAGTTCATCGGGTTGCTGAGTTGGCCCCCTATTTGAAGTTAATGAGCTTCTTTAATATGCTGTTCCAGGAACTAACTTTGCAATCTTCTTTTCAACATGTGCTTGATATGGAAGTGTGCCATCTAGTGTCACTCTCAAGTAGACTGGATTCAGGTAGTGGAAAAGGGTTATTCAACTGAAGTTTAGGATGAGTTGCTTAATAGCATCTCAGTTCCAAAGGTAGAAGAGAACGCTTTAGGAATATGAAGTCAGGGTATTCCAGTCCTCTATCTAGCAATTACCAATCTAGATGATGCCACCACTGAAGATGGAGAGACCATTATCTGTTCTATTTGGTACTACAGAAACTTTAAAATGAATGTGAGGAGAATGCAAAATTTGGAGATACAAATGGCAAAAACAGAGAATGGACAAAATCTAGGGGACCAATAGACAGAGAGATTACAAATTCTTGAATAAGGAAGTAAAGCAAACTAGGAAATATAACTAAATAATACAAAATACGTAGATTCCTTTCAATTACATGTTTATTCCAGATGTCAATCTGCCTCTGCAACATACCAAGAACATTTTAACTCATTGGATATCTTGAATGAACAGAAGGGAAAAATTGTTTTATTCCTTTTTTTGCACCTTACAATTTTATTCTAAACCAACATTGTTTTTGGACTTGCACAGAGGTATTATTGCAATCATGTAATTTTTCATACCTGAAATTTATTTGTATGCATGAGGTAAAATTATTACTTTAAACCAGTGAATCTAAACCAGGGTGCCAGGGTACCCTGGGATGCCATGAGATCTTTTCAAGGGTGTTGCAGGGTTCTGCATAATATTAGCACAGTTAGGTGTGCAAATGCCCACTCTTGGTCCACAAGATAAACCTAGAGATTCTGAACTGTCATGGCCTTTCTGAGTTCTTTGCAGCAGAATAATTGCTCTATTATTTTTCCATGTTTAAAAATAATAATAAAAGCTGGCAGTTTGCAAGAGTTACCTTGAGTATAAAAAGATTGAGAACACTGACACCACCCCCCGTTGCCAAATTTGTGGACCCTTGAGGAGAGCCATGGGCCAGATCCAACAGCTCCACAGGTCCAATCCAACCTGTAGTTTGGCTTTTTTGGTGGTTGGGGGGGGGTGTGTCCAGTGCACGCAGAGCAGGGTGCATTTTCCTGGTGGTGCTCCCCAGAACCAGTTGTTGACATGATGTAGGCAAGTCCTCAGACTTCACCGTGCAAAGTGTCCATCACAACAGGAAGACCTCACTCTCACAGTGGAGGATGGCAGCACTTTAATCTAGTATACTACTAAATGTTCACTTAGCAAAGCTAAGCCATACCATTTCCTGTTTGCACAATCACTCCATCCTTCCCCTCTGTTCACCATCTCAACTGACACCATTCTTGTACCTTCCTACCTCCCTTCTAACCTCTTCTACAAACTTTCTTCGCTTCATTCAACCCTTCACCTGACCCTCCTGTCACTACATGCTGATCAACACCCTTGCCCCACCCTAATACACACACACACCTCCACTTCCTTGCTTTTGGAAACAAAACTAACCTAGCCTCTCTGCTTCTAACTTACCTTCTCTCTCTCCCTCACTTCCTAATCTTTCACCCTTGTCCTTCCAAACTTTGTCCTGCTGCTCCTGCTGACTCACTCCCTCTTAGTGAACTGCAGAGTGTTCCCCTGAATCAAATCCTCACCTGCTACATCAGTTGTAATCTTTCCTGTGATCTTCACTCTACCCTTTTTCTCCATTTACCCTTACATTCTCTCTTCCCACCTATGCTCTGATGCCGTGAATGCACTGAAATGTTAAATCCCCAGGCAAGAAAGTACCTCTCTTCTGCATTTTGCCCAGCATGCTTTAAGTTGACATATCAATAAATAGATAAATAACTACAATGATGCCTTGGCCAAGCCTATAAAATATATAGCATATTCTGTGAAATGCTGAATATTTTTCACTCCATTGAAATCAGCAGGACTTGAAGGTACCAAAAACTTTGCTAGGTCACTTCCCAAAAATTTCCACCCCTGCCTCTTCCCCTGTTAGATACCCATTGCTTTTGAAGCATGTTTTCAGAACATGCTTGGACCCGATAGTATACGTATTGTATTCAGATATCATTATTGTGCAGTGCCCTCAGCACATGGGATGGAGGCACTTCAGAAATATTAATCAAACTTTAATACAGAGCTGTTGTTGTGCCTATGACACGGACTTCTTGCTCAGGGCTATTCTGCTATTGATACTGTGTATACCAATTATGCTTTACTCTTCTGGTACAGAATTACAGGTGTTGAGGGAACCATAACTATGAATTTCCTGACTTTTCTACATGGAAAATCTCCAGCATAACATTTTCTTAATGTTTCCAGTGGGGGTGGCTTATCATGGTCTAAGCTACACACCAGAATGTCTACCCTCTCTGAAACCACCACAGCATCAATTCAGCCCTTTATCCTTCAAAAGCAGATAAATAGTGTTTGGGGATCTGCCAGATGAGACCTTAGAAACTGACATCCTATCTTCTTTGTGCAGATATTAAACTTCCCGAGGGATGTTAGATCAGAGCAGGGATTTGTCCTGATGTCCTTGCTCAAAATTTTGCTTCCCCCAGCTGCTGCAGCATGTGCCCCAGTTGTCTACCCATCTGCTACCCTCCACCTCAACTCTGCATTTCAGCAATGTATTCAGTGAACAGCAGTCCATATCAGTTCTGTGTGCACATACCCTAATTCACAATTCTGGGCTGACGGACACTAGATAAATATAAAACATTACAATGACAGTAGTGTTTTGCCTTTAAAGTTCCTGTTCTGTTTTTTACTGTCAAAGGAGACTGATTGGCTATACATTTTCATAAGTGGACGATAAGGCTGGGATTTTTAAAAGCACTCAATGCTGGCTTATATCCCTCTAAACTCCAGAGGGAGTTTTGCCATTGACGTCAGTGGCAGCAGAGTCAGGCCAATGGTAATTAGTTTTAAACTGCCCACCCTAAATAATGTGGATTGGCTATGTAAAATTAAAACATGAAGCCTAGCACAGACTATTAAAAGTTTTCACTACCTCAGTTAAGAACTGATTTACTGAAGAACTCTCTTTTGACGACCTACATGAATTAGTTATCATCATAATCAATAATAAAAAATATGATAATAATGATAATGATAACATGTGTGTTGTTGTGCATCCTAGAGTTTTCAAATCAGTTCAGGGATCATTGTATACATACACACTGTTATCACTGAAGACAAACCAAATCTCCCATTAATTTCAGTGGTGGAGGATCAAACCCATATTTAAAAAATCCATAATCTGAAGAGTTTACAATCTAAATAGAAAAGACAAAACCTGGATGAAAGTAGAGTCAGAACAATTCAGCACTGAGTACCTTTTATTATTCACACCTAGTGAATGTGCCCATGTGATTTTCTTGCCTGTATTTATGAATATTCAAATACATATTAATGTATTTATAGGAATGCCTGATCGTGTAACACATGCACATACATTTATTTCAGTGTGCAGATGTTCAGATATACAGCATGCCCATATATGTGGCTATTTGACTAACACTCAGTACACATTTTAAATATGTTTCTATTCCCCACATGTAATTTTCATCCACTCACACTGGAATGTCTTTGTTTCTCTTTTTTTTTTTCAAATTTGGAAAAGCAAATATTTTACATCATAGGCTATATATAGAATATGCCAGGTTTGAATTTGCAAATGAAACCATTTTTGGTGAGTTAAGCAGAAAATATGCAGCTCAAGAAGAAAACAATGTTGCATTTTCCCAATGTTCAAATCATTTCAAAATGGTTAAATAGATTTTCTTCAAATTCCACCCCGCCCCCCAAAAATGGTCACTTGATCTGTGGAGAAAGGAACTAAAAATATCTCAGTGTGAACTGAAAGGATAATTTTCCTTTTAACTCATCAGGGTGCCTGATAACAGAGATTTATCTTCAAAATTAAGTAGAAAGATACCAGTACTATATACAAGGTAATATTCCCTATTCAAAACACAAGACATTTTCATGTTGTCCATTGGGCTCTGTTCTAACTGCCCTGCTACTGAACTGGGATACAGCATTTAAGCATTTTGTTTGAAATCACCTCGAAACAAGAAATATATCTATATCTATATCTATATTCTTCCTTTCATTCAGTAGCGTCATGAGTGGAACTGGAGAAAGAGGATCTGTTTGCAGGAGGGACATTAATCAAGAGGTTTAGGACAGGGATCAGCAGTTTATGGCCCAGGGGGCAGGTGTGATTCACAAACAGGTCCAATCTGGCCCATGAAGGTACAATCCAGCAGGTAGGATCAGTGGTGCGGAACTGCACTGCTCTGCTCATCCCCTCTGAAGCCCTCCTCTCCACTGGAGAGCCTGCTGCTCGACTGCTTCTGAGCTTACCATCCCTGCAGAGGGGCTGGGGATTAGTAGCAAAGGTAAGTGCAGGCATCTGGTTACTCGAGGGGAACAAGTTGCAAAAAACAGACAATGCCAATAAAAGGTGCCAGCCCCTGATTTATGGAATATAAACCATATGGAGGCTTAACCTGGATAGGAGCTGTCAGGTTTGAGCAAGCTAAACTGACCTCTTCACCTGTGTAATAAAAATGTAGGTCTACATGCTAGGTCCAAAAAGTAACTTGGGTGTTGTCAAATGGAGCATGCAACATTGAACGCGTAGGTGCTAGGACGCTGCAGGATACCCCATAGCCCTGAGTTAGCTACCTGGGCTCCCTGCAGAGTCCTGAAGGAGAGTTAGATGCCTCAGGATGGGATGCAGAACAGTCACCATGCTGAATGGGGAACTGTTATAAAGCCACTAGGGAAATGCTAAAGACAAGGTTGGATCTGAAATTAACCTCTTCTCCAAAGTTCTGGGTCCTCCCTCCATTTGTGATCCATAGCCCTGAGCCTTCTCCTGAATGTCAATCCTTACACCTTTTCTTTCAGAAACAGAGAGTGGGTCATAAATTCCTTTAAACACATGGCTGGAAGAGGATCTTGGGGTGGTGATATTGGTAGCAGTGCACCCTTCTAAATAAGACCCTGGCAGTAAGAGCATTCACCCAGGACATGGGATACATGGATCAGATTCCTTCATCTGCCTGATAGGCTTCAAACCTAAATCTCCAGCCACCCAGGATCATGGCCTAACTGCCAGCACAGGAAGGGACACTATTAAGTCATGCTTACTGGATTGGTCTCCTCAAGGGAGAAGGGTAAGAAAAGCTCAGATCATGCACAGAAGTGGAAGTTTAGGAGTCTGGGAAAGTAAACTGGTGAAACCTTAGGCCTCTGCCACATGTTACATATATTTGTTATTAACTGGTTAATCACACAATACTTTTAAAAAGTGGACACTCATGCAAAGGAATTAGCATTCCATATAAGTGTCCATTCCGCTATAAACAGTGCCAACCAGCTACAAAGAAAGTGCTTGAAAATGTTAACAACTTTATAGCTGGTTTCAGTCCAGCTTTAATTTAAATGTAATTTGACAGGGTCCTTAGGGTCTAGCTTTAATTTAAATGTAATTTGACAGGGTATCCAGGGTCCTTAGGGCCCTTAGGGGTCAGGTGATCATTGAACAGAGGTTTTCAGGAGTACAATATTGTCCCTAAAGTCCTCCTAAGACTTTTCTTGTGTGGGCATGACTCTAGTTCCTACGTTTTGGGCTCTGCCCACATGATGCTTCCCATGTTACTGCTGAAACATGGTCCAAGTGATATAGTCATGTTTGAAAAGAAACTATAAGACTGGATATTTGTCAGTACCAACATCACACTGTCCATTCTGTTCAGAGTTGCCTTGTAGTTGCCATATTTTACCTGATCATATCAAGTGCTCCTTTGAGAGTAAGAAGATACTTCTCAATTAATTAGGTAATGATATCCACACACACACACAAATTCTGAAGTCCTAAATAACTCCCCCAGTGCCTCCCCCATAAACTGAATAATAACCATCTGGAGGAGCAATTTTTTTTAAAGTTTGCATTAGCCAGGATTTACTTGGCAAAGATTTTTTTTCCCCCCTGAATGGGAGGAGGCAATCCTACAGAAACCTTCACTAAGCATGCAGCCCTGAATCATCTCCTCAGCTCCATCCATCCTGTGTGCTAGACAAAGCAGGTGCCCTATGGGAATTACTATACATAATAATTTATGGTAATTAAAATCTCTATCTAAAGGCAGGCGTGTAAGGCGGTCAGATTAAAGTTTACAGGCAACCTTACTTTTGGCATTTCCTAATCATTGAGCACTTGATTTGTCAAACTTTATATGCTTTTAACATTGTGTGTGTGTGTGTGTGTGTGTGTGTGTGTAGTTAAAATAATCATCAGAACATCCTTCCCCCTTTTTCACACTGAATTTGTACAAATTCTCATCATGGACTTTGCTCTGTTCTTCTTTTTCCGCTTTCTTTGGTCTTGCTGTTGTGCACAGCGATTTCATAACTTGGCCCAAGAGTTTTGTTTGTATGTGGATACTTTCTATAATATGGAATACTTCTTGAAGGCCTCACCCAATTACCACTTAAACACTGTGGACAGAAAGCCATTGACTGCAGGCAGCTTTCGATCAAGCCCAGCTAGCTGAAAAAAGGAAAGATAAATATTTTAAAAGAGATGATTGCTATATTAGAGCCCTCATCAGCAAAATGATTTGTGAGGTGCTAAAGCATGGAATATTGTAACTCCTTCCTCCAGGTTAGAACTCTTTTGGGGAGGGATATGGAGCTGTTATTGCAAAAAGGCAGATATATATATCTATATATGTATATATAGATGTATATAGATATAGAGGTACACACACACACATACATATATACACACACACATATATATATATACACACACACACATATATGTACATGTATATGTATATGCATATGCATATATGTATGTGGCAGACTCGCCAACAGAGCCCAGTGTGTTGGGCTCGAGAAATCTCTAATGTGATTGGTGGAGCATTTCCACCTATCCGATGACAGATTGAAAGCTCGCAATGCTATTGGTGGAGAATTTCCATCAATTGGGAACAGATGGGGAGGAGCCTGCCTGAGAGTCTGGACCTGATTGTGAACCGCACTTTTCAGATCTGACAGACTTCGGGGGTAGAGTTCCCAGAGAGAATAAAAGGAGCAGCGTGCCCAGCATGTGGCAGATGCATTGAGGGACAAAGAAGCAAGCAGGACTAAGAAGAGCTGGGGAGAGCTGTCCAGCAGGTGTTTTCAGTTGCCCTAAAGAAGCCCCAAAGACTCCCTTCGCCAGAGAGACTCAACGATCGGTGCTGGCTCCAGACAGTGCACAGGCTGGTACACAGAGCCTATACTCTGGGAGCTGCTCGAGGCAGCTTGGGTCTGCAACCCCTGGGAAGTGGCCAGGAGAGTGGCGCATGGGCCAGTGCATGGAGTCCAGGCCCTGGGAGCTGCATGAAGCAGCTCAGGCCTCCAGCCCCTGGCATGCAGCCAGGGCCAGTGCAGGCAGCACTGCACGACAGGTCCCAAGTTCGAGATGGCTCAGGCCCATCACTCCTGGCATGTGGCCAGGATCTCACACGAATGGTGCACAACTAGTCCCCATGTGGGGGACTGAGTCCCAGTGTAGCATAACTAGTCCTGAGCCTCTGACCCTGGACAAAAGGCCGAGCCCTTGATGCACAGGGCCACAGGTGGGCAAGGGCCCAGGAGGCTCCTGCCAGATAGAAGCAACATGCCTGTGGGCAAAGACCCCTGACCTGGGACCCTTGGAATCAAGAGTTGCCCGGGGAAAGGGATTCCCACAGGGGAGGGGGTTAGTCAGGCAGTAAGGCTGAAGGGGAAGCCCAGACAAGGGAAGGCTTCCTTAGGTCAAGGGGTGCTCCACGGGGACATCCCTAGAGATCTTGTTGGGGCCTGGGGAAGTACTGAAGGGTTATGGGTACCTGATATTGCTGTGCCTCATATTTTGTATATTATTATATTTGTAAATTTATAGTTATAAGATCTTTGCTGGGCCTCTGCTGGACCCTGTACCAGCTATTTGCATTTAGTGATTGTTCCCCTACACTTACCTGCACATACCTGTACTTATTTGTTGTCCTCCTGTATTCCCCTATGTTAGTTAGGCCAGCCGTTTACCTGTGCAGGGCCTGATGCCCTTTTGAAGTAGCATAGATCCTTGGAATATAGCATCACATAAGAATGATGCTCTTCTTTTAAAGAGATGTAAATATGTATTAGTTTGATATTTTATTAGATTGTGTAATATTGTGCCTTATATTTTGTGTACCTCTATATTTGTGTATTAGTAGTTTAGTAGAGTCTACAACCCTGCTTGGGGAATCTGTTGGGACCCCTTGCTGTCACTTACCTATGTTTACCTGTCACTTACCTGAAACCCCAGTGGTGATGACCCATTGTAGAGAATAAGGTTTATAGTTTTATATATATATCTATATCTATAGCTATAGATATAGATACACACACAGACACACTGTTATACATATGTATCTATACCTATGTTTATATTTATGTCTATTTTTATCCATTTATGTAAATATTAAAAAATATGTATATAGTTTACTATTGTCCTGGCTTGACACTATAGCACTATAGGGAGTGGGGAGACTGAGCTTAACTTGCACTTCTCTCCCACACCCCCTCTGTCTGCTGCCAATCCCCTTCCATCAGAAAGAGGAGTACATACCCTAGGTACACCCGGGCTACATTAGAACTAGCATTCTGTGCAGGCTGTGAAGGGCAGTATTTGATAGTGATTACTCTCCAAGCAATTCCTTGTAAAGTCTATGTGTGTGTACACACATGCACACACTTTACACACACACGCACACACTTTATACACACACACACTTTACAAGGAATTGCTTGGAGAGAAATCGCTATCAAATACTGCCTTTCACAGCCTGCACAGAATGCTAGTCCTAATTCTCCAGAGCCAAGCTCCACTTCAATGCTTCCATAACCCGCTGGGGGGATTTTTTCAAAGCTAATCCACTGCTCAGCTAGAGTGGAGATGACATGTCTCCTTAATAGAATGCGCTTTCTTCTCCCACAATAACTCTTCAGTGTTCTCAGGTTCCAACCTCAGAATAGATTATTTTCCAAGCCAAAGCTAAGATGCCTGTAAAGGTGCAAGGGTCTGCTAACATGGGGAAGTAAGTGACTAAAAAAAAATGCTATATTATGAGCTCATCTTTTTCTCCTGCATTTGGAACTTATACCTGAGATGCTGGATGAGAGAAATGGAAACAGGAAGCCACAGGTGTTATTCAACAAACAATCAGCCACATTCCCCAAATACAAATGCTAGAGAAGATGCTTTGCGAGGTTGAAAGATCACGCCATTGGCTCCATTTAAGAATATCTTGATGAGCCATTTGCCAGAGTTTGCATTTCCAGTATTCTTATTTCTTTCTGAGACAATGGAAAGAATGCTTCAAGTTTAAGGCAGCATCTCTCCTTCCTGCGCACAGTGGAACATTGATTCAAATACTGTGTGTCAGAACTAATCAATCTGGTTTTATTTGGAGGTTACACAAGGAATTTCATTATGTCTGAGTAGAGAATTAAGGACGCAGAGCAGAAATAGGGGTCCATTGTAAGCAGAAAATACTTTGGCGCCAGTGGCTGATAATGAACCCTTAGGTGCTTGAGAAGGGCTGCTGGGAACATGCCTGGAGCAGCCATAATGTGGCTTTGCCATGTGTAAGCAGCAGCAGATTGTTGGGATGTGGTTGAGATTGTCCCTGCCAGGGTAAACTGAGAATCTGATGTAGCATACCCTGTCACCATACAGCAGTAATATTTCTCCCAGGTAGAAATGTTTTTGTATATGTTTTAACACATATTTTTGTAACACACTTTCATATGATCCTTAAGATTGAGTCACAAAATCCCTTGCTGCATCCCCCTAATGAATTTGTAGGAAGCCACAAGATCAACTCTCAGACTTCTCTTGCATAGAGGGGAAGTATCACCTCCTTGGATCTATTTGTCATGCATCTGCTGATGCATGATAAAGTGCGGTTAGCTTTGCTGATGATTTTGTCACACTGATGTCTCATATTCACCTTGGAGTCCACAATGACTCCAAGATCTCTTTCCACTTCTGTGCTGCTGAGAGGGTCACTTCCCAGCCAGTAGGTGTGCTGGATATTTTTGTGCCCTAGGTGCAGCACTCTGCACTTGTCCTTGTTGTACTGCATCCTATTGTGTACTGCCCACTTTTCTAATCTGTCCAGGTGTGCCTGCAATCATTCCCTACCCTCCAGATTGTGCACTTCATCCCGCAATTTAGTATCATCCGCAAACTTGAACAGAGTACACTTCATACCCACATCCAAGTCACTGATGAAGACATTGAAGAGTACAGGTCCAAGGACCAAAAACTGCAGGACCCCACTACCCACATCCTTCCAAGTCGATATCGACCCATCTACTACCACTCTCTGGGTGTGACAGCTAAGCCAATTTGCCACCCACTGGACTGTGTAATAATCTGTCACAGCCTCTTAATTTATTTATAAGAATAGGATGAGATACCATATCAAAGGCCTTGCTAAAGTCCAAGAGAACAACATCCACCTCTACTCCTGTGTCTAAGCATTTTGTGACCCTGTCATAAAATGAAACCAGATTGGTCAGACATGATCTACCTGCTACAAATCCATTCGGGTTTTCCTGCTGTGTTATTTTTCCCACCGGACTCCCACAAATATGATCCTTCATAATCTTTTCAAAGACCTTTCCAAGGATGAAGGTGAGACTGACTGGGCTATAATTACTTGGATCCTCCTTCCTCCCCTTCTTGAAAATCGGGACCACAATGGCCCTTTTCCAGTCCGCCGGGACCTGACCCAAGCACTGTGCCAGTGGTTCTGCTGTCATACCAGCCAATTCCTTCAGTTCCATTGGATGCAGCTCATTCAAGCCTGCTGACTTGAACACATCCAGTCTGTCCAAGTGACTCTGCACCACATCAGCATCAACAGTTGGTAGGCTGGTGTCCCTCTGATGCCCATCTATGAACCCATTAGGAGACTTATCTTGAGCCCTGTTCAGGAACACCGAGGCAAAAAAATCATTGAAAAGCTCTGCCTTGTCACCCCTGTTGGTCACTAATTGCTACTCCTTGTTCAGAAGGGGTCCTATGCTGCCCTGTGCCTTCCTTTCACTCCCTACATACCTAAAAAAATACTTTTTGCTGTCTTTAATTCCTGTTGCCAGCCTCAGCTCTGTAGTTGCTTTGGCCTTTCTAACTACCTCCCTGCAAGTGCAGGCCAAGTAGGTATACTCCTCCTTGGTAGCTCCCCTCTGCTTCTACCACCTACATGCCTTCTTTTTTGCCCTTAGTCTCCCCTGGATTTCCCTGTTTAGCCACATGATCAGGACAACCATGATTCTCCCAATGAAACCAAAACAGTCTGCCTGTTTGTATCCACTTTCTATCCATGACAGAGCTATACACGTTCACACAGGTGCTTAGTTTAATATGTGAAGCAGAATTAGACTTATAATACTTTACTTGACGCAAGTGCTACTAAAAGACCTTTAATCCTTGCCAATTTAGAAGCTCAAAATTACTACTAGACATGGGTTTTAAGCTGTTCATTTTTGCATCTATGTGCTCTTTCAGTAAGAGATAAAGGTAAAACCGTGACAAGAAGCCTCAAGCAATTAAAGTAAACAAAAAGCCGGGGGGGAGCTCATTAAAAAAAGAAATGCTTTTTCAAGCAAGCCCATAGGCCGTTTAATATCTTTAATAATTAGGATTCAAAACAGTTCTGGATCAAATTGTCAGCAAGAGTAAATTGATACATTGATGGATGTCCATGTTCATCTGCTCCAGCTGGCCCTTTGTTTTGTTTTGTTTTTTCAAACTGCTTCAAAAGTATTCGATTGACCTGTGTCCTACTTGGGTGTTTTCTCATGTTTTAATGGGCAGTTCAGAAACGTTCAATGCAAGGAGCATTGTAAGCTGTTTATTTAAAAATCCAGACAGAATGGGAGTCACTCCTTTTTGCACAGCATGCAAAGGCTTCAGGACCATAGATCTTTTCAGTCATGCTTATAGGTTACTCCATGGACCTAAAATGATTTGGAGGATCTCACAGAAGATGTAAGAACCAGGTATACGTCTTGATCAGGGTGGGCAAAATATGGCCTGTGGACTGGATCTAGCCCACCAAGTGATTTTTTTCCTGCCTGTGATGAGTCCCTTGGCCCCGCCCAGCTCAGGTGCAGGGGTAGCCCAGGCTGTGGTGCGTGTGGCTGGTCCTGCTATCCCTGGGCACATAGAGGGGCTGGAGCAGTGCCATGGCTGCACTCTCTTCCCAGCAGCCTCTGTGATGGTGTCTCCTTCTGGCTGCCACAGCTGCCAGCCCCAGCCCCACTGCCTGGGCACCCCAACCCGTCTACCTGTTGCCCTGCACCCACTGCCAGGGGTGAGACCTGTGCAGGCAGGTTGCATTGCCAGGAGGATGGGATGAGGCTGCAGGTGAGCAGGGAGTGGCATTTGGGAGTGGGATAGGCAGGCAAGACAAGGATCATGAAGCAGGATCATGGGACAGTGACAGTACTGGACTGGGGCCTGGAGAAGAGCTGTGATCCACTGTTGGCACATCCCTGAGATGGGCACCAGTTCTGCAGGCAGAGATTTACAGTGAGCGGATCACAGCTGTGTCCTGGGCTCTGGCCCCATGCTGTCACTGCCCCAAGATCCTGGCCCTGGATGCCTGTATTGCTCCCAGATGCCGCTCCCCACCCACCTACAGCCCCATCCCATCCACCCAGCTGAGCAGGGAGCAGAGCCATTTAAAGAGTTGTGGGGTGGGGGGGGTTGCTGACCTGACCCATGCCAGCTCAACAAAATTCCCTATGTGATGTTTGGGCCCAAATAATTGCCTATCCCTGGTCTTGATACTGCCCTTCCTCAAAGACTCTGCCATAACTTTCAGTGCAGATCCAATGAAGGTCAAAACATTGCCAGACAATTGTGTTACCTTCAATGATTTTAAAAACCTCCATAAATAATTATTGAATAGTCAAAGAAAAGCAAGTATTAGTATATACTGCAAACACAGTTATGCACTGCAAAGGTCGCTACTTAAATGCATAAGGTCTCATTGGTTTGTGGGATACACTAATCAAAAATGTACTTGTTCACTGCAGCAAGAATCAGGGCATGAACTGAAACCATAAAAGTTTTATGGAGCCTCTCCACAGATACTGTGTATCTTTGCCTTTGCTGTTCACAATGTACTTGACAGAACAAGCTCTGAGCACTATGCTGGCATTTGCAAAGGATGGTTTCAAATTTAAATTATTCCAGTAGGAGGCTGAACCAATGACTTCCTTTGACAGCTTTACTGGTTCTTGCTTTAGTGGGAGGAATGGCAGTGCTCCGTGTAGTGTGCCAGGGGATGACGTATAAATCAGATTTCATAAATATGCACATGTAGCGTACTTAATTGACTGTAAAATAATTATGCTCTTCTGTGTAATTGTTATACTGCGGAAGAAAGCAAAGCTTCTAAACATTTAAAAGAAAATGATTATGGGACCAGAATTAAGACATTATTTTCTCCTATCATGTACTGTAAACCAACAAAAGTTACTTGTTACTACATTGGGTTTTCTCTGTAGGATGAAGGATTCTTTCAGAAGCTGTTCTTGTTTTCCAGCCCTCAAGCCATGCCTCCCTCTCTTCCACTTCACTGTTTCAGAGGCAAGCTTGCTTCATATCTAGTTTAAGAACAAAGTTATGAAATTCTTGTGTCTACTGGGGTCTATGGGAATTTGCCATTGACTTCAGGGAAGCCAGGATCTCACCCAATGAGTCCATACTCTTATCTTTCCCCTAGTGGAGAAATGTGGAGGCTTTTTGTTATTTTTTCACCAAGTTTCAAATGCTGATTTGTTTAAACTGAAGCTTTTCACAGGAATGTACCAGGGTCAAATAAATTTTCATCAACAAGAATTTCTCAGCTTCAGAAAGGAGTTTCTGGTTAAAATAGGAGTGGACCCACACCAGACAACCCCTCTTGGTTAAGGCACTCATATGGGAAGACCTAGATTCCAAACAGTGCTCCATCTGGTTTTCAGCAGGTAAGTGTTCTAGCCCCAAGACTGGTAGGTCTGTGGGGATAGGGCTCACCTCACCTGTCCTGTTGGAGCTGTTTGGCTTTGTATACATAGCTAAACATTAACTGGGCAAAAGGAGTAAAAGACGGAGACTCACAGAAGATCCCTGTGATAAAGCCCCTCACCTAAGATACAGGATACAAGTTCCTGTTCCAATTAATATTTAGTTATTTATACAGGTGGAGTAGGTCCAACCAGACAGACTTAAAGAAGTGCATCCCTGAGTGGCCAGACAGTAATTCATACACTTAGGATGAGAGAAGGGCAGAGCAGGGATATGACTCTGGGGGCCAGATTCTATTTCACTTATTGGGCATGTAAGTGAACGTAGGTACTGAAATGGGTTTTTATTCCTGAAAATCCATTAATACATCTACTTTTGTAACACATCATCATCTGACCCTTAGGACTGAGTCACAAGAAAGCAGGGAAGTGAAGGACCGACCCATCTTTTTCATTAATCATTTTTTAAGAGCTCAAGCAGTATAAAACAGAATTGCACTAAATCTACTTGAATGCCTAAAAGGTGGACTAGACCCTGGCCCTGGGTCCCACATGATAGATGAGTGCCTTGACTACAAACATATTAACTGTTCTGGGATCAAGGTATTCTGGACACTTCCTGCCTAGTTCTGTTCCCTTGTGGATCTGTACTGATTCCTCTGAATTCATGTGTAGCTGGGAAGGCACATAAACTTCACCAGTCTTGGCTTTTAATTTTTCTTTTTATTATCTGCTACTGCTGTCTTAGAGCATGTCCAGATATGCAGGCATCTGCGGTTTGTGGCACCACAAACCTCTTTCTGGTGCCACAAACTGCACATGTTATATATTAAACTATGCATGGCACAGCTAAATTGCAGCATGGGGGCAAAATTTGCTACTGGAATTTCCCGGTAGCAAAAAAAATACCCCAGAAAAAAAGCAGCCCAATGCATGCAAAAATAGCATGTGCTGGGGCAAACGTGGAGACAGGGTAGAGGGCAGCCCAAGGCTACCTCCTCCTCCATCTCCATGTGCCGTTTCCCAGCTGGCTGGGGTGCAGGGTGCTCAGCGTGGGGGGCTTCCTGCTGGCTAGCCCCAGGTTGAGGCACCCTGTGCCTCAGGCATCCCCCCTGGCATGGCATGGAGTCCAGCTTGGAGCTGGGAAGTGCTGGGCACAGCCCACAACAAAGGACATGTACAGGGGCATGTGGTATGGCACAAAGTAGTGGCACAATTTTGTGTCACTAGTATTTGTGCCATTGTAAGCACATGCTCCTGTTTGTCTGGATACAGCCTTAGAGGACAATCAGCTTTGGTCACAAACAGAATCACTTAACCAAGTAAGCCCTTACCATGGTAGTTAGGTATGAATTTGAGTTGGAGTATCCAGCAAGGGATTAATGTTCATTTCCATATCTATTTTCCTATTTCCTTTGGTTTGAAGTAACTAGCCTAACATGTTCCAAGGCATTACTAGCCTGAATTTAATCAGATTATTTTTAGTTGGCCAAAAGGGAGCAAAGGAAACATATCTGGAGTCAGAAAACAAGCCTATGATGTCAACAGGGTTTGTTTTTTTAATGTTTTTTTAATTCCACCATCCTTCTCCCTCCCCCACCCTCCACTAGGGAAATCAGCAAAGGCTTGAAAAGGTTCAAAACAGCACTCAGCATACCTGCCCTTGCATCTATCAAACAGAAGAGGTTCTTCATTTTGAAGGATTAGTTACACAATTATATTTTGCAATAAAAGCCATGGATCAATGTGATTTGGTTTTCTACCCCCTTCCATGCTATGAATCCTATTGAGGTGAAAAAGCAAATGTGACTAAAGCTCTGCAAATAATTGCTTCTGTTTGGAGACTGGCCATCCCACTCCCAAATAAAAAGAGAAAAAAGGTGGTTTGGCCAATCTGAAATGGAAATATATCTCAGTGGGTTCATCTAGACTTGCAAATGCTGCAGAGTGGATTTACTCTAAAGTAAACCCACCCCAGGCAGGCTTCTACATGTGCAGGGATGCAGAAGCAGATTTGCTGCTCCTGGCAGCTGTCTGCTCCTGTCCCCTCCAGCCCTGCACTGGCCCCCGGCAGCAGCCAAGGGAGCTCTAGGCTCACCCTGGGTGCTAGCCCAGGGGCTGACAGGGAGCACTGGGCCAAAAGACAGCTGTCATCTGGTGGGGGCTGTCTCCTGGTAAGAGCTGCCTGCTGCCAGGGCAGGCTCCACCACTGGAGCCCAGGCAGGGACAGTGTCCCCCTGCCTCAGCAGCACGGAGCTCCCGGCCCCAGTTCCCCAATCAGGAGCAGGACACTTGGAAAGAGCTGCAGGGGAAGGGCAAGCCCCTGCCCCAATCCATCACTGTGTGGGGAAGACTGCACGTGCAGCCTGAAGCTGGCTGGGGACTTGCCAGTGGTTACTGTTCAAGGGAAGGAGGACCTTACTCAAACTATTGAATGCAGATTGTTCTTCATTGGACCTCCTTCCATTCCCCTAAATCATCTCCAGTTTAGAACCTGCATTGCAAAACATGAAGCAAACCCCTTGTAACTCTTCCATGTGCAAAGGATTCGTATGCTGGACAATGGTAGAGCCAGAACCCACAATTTTTCATCTTCCTGTAGAAACCCCTGCTGGGGTGATTTGCATGAAGGTGGTAGGGAAGAAGAATTAAGAAATGGAGCAATAAAGCCATTGGTGAGCTAGGTTCTTTCTGTGCTACCCCACAGAGAATAAGAACATAAGAACATCAGAACTGCCACTTACGGAGTCAGACCATAGGTCCATCTTACTCAGTATCCTGTGTCACACAGTGGCAGAGAGTGGATGCTAGAAGGGAGAATGAATTGAGTATGACCTGGAGTTTTGTTTTGTTTTTTCTACTGTTCCTCTCTCGCTTGCAGCCTCCAGCATTTAAGGTGTAGGAAGTTCTGATTCAGAAGCTGTATCCCTTACTCCCATGCTCAATAGCTGTTGATGCCTCTCTCCTCCAAGAATTTGTTCAATGCCTTTTTGAATCTGGCTAAACTGTCCCCTTCCACAACATCTGCTGGCAATGAGCTCAACATTTTATTTACACACAGTGTGAAAAAAAAACTTCTTTTTGTTACTTTTAAATTTACTACTTACTATTTTCGTTTCGTGACCCCTAGTTCTTGTATTGTGAGAGGTAATAAATTTACTTTCCTAGTTTACTAATAAATACTCCCTATTTACTTTCTCTTCACCATTTAGTATTTTGTAAATCCTTATTCCCCACCTCCACCCCAAGTGTCTCTTTTCTAAACCAAATCGGCCTAGCCTCTTTAGTCTCTCCTGACATGGAAGTCCCTCCATACTGCTAATCATGCTTGTTGCCATTCTCTGTATCTTCTCTAGTTCTCTAGTAGACACATCATGGATGTATAATGGGCATAAGGATACTTTCCATTTTGTTTACAATTCCCTTCTTAATCCCTAACATGTTGTTTGCCTTTTTGATGACTGTTGAGCACTGAGCTGATGTTTTTAGTAAACTGTCCACAATGACTCCCAGATCTCTTTCCTGTGTAGTAACAGCTAATGTAGAGCCCATCATAGTACAGGTAAAGTTTGAAAGAAAATTATTAAAATGATTGCAATCTGAAGATGTATTATCTTCTTTTGTTTCCCTTCACCCTGAAGGGGTCTGGAGTGTCTGGGAGGTTCTCCAGGAGCTGAGTGTAATGGAAACTGCTGTGCTGAGGAAGCAGGATGTGGTTGGTGCCTTTCCATGAGTTAGCACAGCTCTACACAGACCTTCAGAGTTGTACTGAGCTGTCTGTAAAGTTAGTCTTTTCATTGACAGCTCTCCCAGCCACCTACCATCCTTTGAGCATTTGGTGAAGCCATGACATACTTATGTTTGTAGGCCTGACATCCATCAATTCAGCACTTAAGAACTCCTGACATCAGAACCTGTGGGATTTACTGGGGAGGATGCAGTACAGCACCCACTGAGGCCAACAGAAAAAAAAGATCATTGGATGTGAGATTGGATTTTCAGTCTCTGTTCTTCCATTTGTTAATTTTCACATCCTGCCAATTTCTAGGTAGTGATCAGTCATCAGTGAACACCTATTTTGTATAAAATTCAGTAATCGCCTCCTTTCCTTCACTAGGATCTCTCAGGGATTTCCTGAACCCATTTTGTTTTTTTTGTTTGCTCTTTTCTAAAAAACTCACAGTGAAGCATAACATGTCTGCCCATGCATATAATATTCCAAAATGGACAAAATGCAGCAGTCCTGAGCCTGTGCCAATATATGAGGCCAAGACAGAGAGTGCAATGGTATGTACTCAGTGCCATTCTAAGACCGTTCTCCTGCACCTGTTTGTAAGTGTAGCATGCATAAAAACCACACACGTGCATCAAAATGGCATTCTGTAGCATGATAATTTAGTCATGATCCAAGTGCCTCACTGAATGGACTCTGGGGTTTTTTTAGACCATCTTGCATAACTATGTATGCATCTACACAAGACACTTCAAGTGCAGTAGACTAATTCTACTGCATATTAGCGCAGCGGGTAAAATCCATGCTAACACGCTAATGTGCAGCAGAACTAGTTTACTGTGCATTAGCGTCACAAAAAAGCATGCACTGGCACTAAAGCACAGTAGCGCCAATTACAGCACATTAAGTTTAGTACCAGCAATTGCAGGTACTAAACTTAATACACTGTAATTACGACACATTAATGCACATGTAAATGCACCCTGTGCATTGCAGTATAAATAGAACTGGGTTTCAAAACTCAGTTCTCCTTATTCTGAGGTAGTGAAAGGTAAATGCCTGACTACATGGATTTCAAATTCATCACTGTCACTTGCAAGAATTAGTGATCTGTTATCACCCTACAAAGTGAAATTGGATGAAAAGGTGTTGACAGTGAGGACAGAATTGCTGAGGGCGTTAAAATTCCAAGAGTTCAAAAGCTGGGCAAAACTAAGGGGCAACAGTAAATAATTTTCATGGGGTTTTTTTTTCCCTTCCAAATTTCAGCATATCAAAATTGGAATTTCTTGTTAAATTTTCCATATTTGAAAAGTTTTCATTGGACCTAAGTGCATCTGCTAACACTAGTTCCTTATTGAATTTCATTGCAGCAAGGAAATCATCTCCTAGTACATTCAGCATCATGCATTTAATTACCCCAGTAATGCTAAAGACAATTTGAACAACATTTAAAACACAACCTTTCATTAAATTATGCTGCAATGTTTTAAGATCCTGAGTGCCTCCTGAGCTGCACTGAGCACCCACTGTTCCCTTACACTCTCAATGCAAATTGAAGATGATCAGTACCTTGGAAGAGTACGTCCTTTGAGATCAGTCTCTCTCTCTCTCTCTCATACATATAATTTCTGGAACCAAAAGCATTGAAACAAAGTTGTCAACACTTTCTTTGAAATGTAGGCGTAGTTCCCTTCTGTTTGGTTTAGACATCTCAATGCAGGTGCAACAAGCTTCATTTGCTACGTAAAATAAGTCTCTCTCCTTCCAAAGACGATTCTGTTGACAACATAACTTTGGCTTAGGCTAGGTCTAGACTACAATTAAAACAGTGCCAGTAACACAATGTCATTTAGGACTTTGATTTTTTCCCCTTATTTATTTATTTTCAACACATCTTTAACACACTAACAAAAGCCTTAGTGTGGATACAAGTATATCAGCAACAGCAAGGACGTACCTCATTTTATTCCTTGAACTGGCAGAAGCTATACTGGCACAAGCACCAGTTGGCTGCCATAAGTTACATATATATTAAGTGGGCTTGCCAAAATAATTAGACTAGCATTTTTTAAAGTGTGGAGCCTGGCATCCTCATAATTTCAGATTGGTAGGCAAGAGACTAGAGTGTAACTGCTTAAATGCTTATCTGCCAAATACAAAGTAAAGCTATTTTCCTGCACTTCTCTTAGGGATTGATTTGGAATGGATTTTTGTCCCTGTAAATCTCTGTGGATCTGTTTTGTACTTCAAGGAGGGTGTACAAGATCCATTTTTATTTTACCTATTTTAACAATCAAGCCAACTTCGTTGAATTTGTGCTCAATGCAGACTTTAAATGTGTCATTAGAAATGTGATGTTTGGTAGAAAAGAGGTGTATCTGTTCTGTTGTCTACTAAGCTTGCCCAAAGGCCCAAGTTAGGAAAACACGTAAGTATATGCTTTACATTAAATAAGAGCTTTCCATCCCAAAGCACAAGGTAAGCCTGTTCTTCAATTCTTTCCTTAATCAAGACCCATGGGCTTGCCTACATTTAAAAGGGTTTGCTGGTAGAGCAGTACTGGCAGAGGTAAAACAGCAACTGCTTCAATGAACTTCATCTTATAAACAGCAAAAGAATACATGAGTCAGTATAGTATAGTCCTGTTCCTCCAACAGTCTATACACACCCAGGCATAAAGACTTCTTAGAAATACATACACGTTTATACATGGGTTTATCCTGCCAGAACTCTGTTGGCCAAGGGTGTAATTTTTTTTTTTTTCTTTTCACACACCTATCCCCTATAGCTGTGATGGTAAAACTTTTCAGTATACATTAGGTCCAAGTCTTTATTAGCTGTTCACCTTTCACTCCCAAGCCAAAATGAAAACACCATCCCTTTATATCTTTAGCACCTTGAAATGCCTCAGAAATCATAGGCAGACATGGTTCTTTGGGTAAATCTGATATCTTTTATTAGACCAACTAAATTAGTTGGTATCTTTTATTAGACCAGGACATAAAATGTTCTATTAGACCAAACAATTAGTTGGTCTAACAAAAGATATCAGATTTACCCAAAGAACCTTGTCTGCCTATGTCCTTAGGCCAACACGGCTACAACCAATACCCCTCAAAAAAATCATGAAATTCCTCCCTGGTATACCTCAGGAGTAAAAACATTTGAAGTTCTACTAGGAAGAGGGAATGAAAGATGTGGAATAATGGTAGACCTATTAATAGGCATAGATTGCCATAAAGGAAAACTGATTTATTCTTTTGATTAATAATAAATCATGTTGGCCTTTCAGGAGACATCTTTTATGCTTCATATTTGTCACATATTTTAGATGATAGAAAACTCAAAATATAACCCATTAGCTATGAGTACCGGAGGACATTAAGAAAGCAGTCTTTTGTATATGAACAAAAAAAAAATGGCAGACAGACTTGATAAATTATTGGTCAAGGGGAATTCGAACAGCCCATCTTCTCCATCCTCCAAATGCAATATTTTTTTTTAAGATCAGGGTGTATGTCAAACGGAGTTCATAAAATGGAAAATGACACTATTTACTTTCATCAAATAAAATGCCGTCAAAATTTATGGCTCTGCACCTTGGAAATCTGTCTGAATGTTACCGCCGTTTTCTGTAACACTTTAACAGTTCATACTAAGGGGGTTATAAAATAGGTTATGCCAACAAAGTTTTTAAAAAACACTTAGTTCATAATTCAATAAGTAATATTTCATGGCTATGACTGCTGTGCAAAAAAAAACACCCAGCCAAACAATACTACTCTCTTCATAATTAGTGAAAGGAGTTGGATTCCTTTGGAAACACTTGGGAATACCAAGCCACATTGTTAGAGAATGACACCACTGAAAGCGTTGTAGAATTAAATTACAGACATAAACATACGATTTTTTCTGCCAGGAGGTTTCTTGCCTGTGGTGTATTTTTCTGTTGCCACATGTCCCAAGACCATGAAGCTAAAGGTCCTCTTTAGAAAAAGTTTGAGTAACCTGAATAAAATAAAATATGACAACCATACTTCTCAAATGGCCCATGCAATTTGGTTTCTTTCCTCCAAAGGCAGCCTAAGGGCCTTATTGCACATTTATTTTAGGCAGCTTCTGGAGCTCTTAACTTCTGAATTGTCCACACATCAACACCTGAAATTAGTTTTAAGCACACATTAAACAGCTTAAAAGTTACACCACTCCAAGACAGGTTTATCTCTGATCCATATTACCCACCTCATGTTCCATTAATGTGTGGCCATTCCCCATAGATGAGCGACCTAAATTACAGTCCTCCAGCCTCCCAGGACCTCCCCTACCCTCCTATTCCATGTGGACAAAGTTTCCACCCCTTGAACTCTACTGCCCAAGGGGTAATTCTGGCAACAACCAAACGCCCTTTTCCAGCCCCAAGGGGTTGACCTTCCAACCGCCAGGGGTGCAACTCTGCAAACAAGCCTGCAGAGCACATGCCAGCTAGCAGGTTGCAAGGTATGGGTGGGTTCAGGATTGGGTTCTAGCAGGCGAGCAGAGAACAAGGTAGGGGGCTATATTGGGTCCCCATGAGTTGGGTCTTCCTTCCTGGGTCAGGGACAGTAGTTCCCCCAAAAGTGCCTTCCCTAAACACTCCCACCTCCCAACCACCCCAGAAGCAAAACCAGCAACCTCCACACCCCAATCCCAGTTTCTTAAGACATGAGACCTTTAATTTACTTCCTTTTAATTTCTTGTTACATTTTTTTACTTCTTTTTTATTTTATCCTTCAGTGTCTGACTTCCTTCATTTCACCAGCCTTCCCCCACCCCCATTTCCTTTCCACCCCCCATTTCATTACCCATCCCCATCCCATTCACTCTCCACCTCATAGGTGGTTCATGTTCTCAACCCCTTCCCCCAACTCATCTCTCACACCCCCAACCTAGAATAGACATAGAAACCTGACCTGGCTCACCAGCCCTGTAGCAGCACCTCACAGCTGTAGCTCCTAGTGAGGCCCCTGCTAACCAGCCCTCTAGTGGAAAGTCACAGCTGTGCCAATGGGGGACAGTCAGAGAAGGTTTTTTAGCCTTAAGGTATAACTCCTCCAAACTTGAGCTAGCACTAACAGCTCAAACTGCTAAGCGTAACAATTCCCTAGAACTAAGATTTCCTACCTGATCTGGAAAAATGATCATCTAATGTCTAGAACCATAGGGTGTGTCTATCTTAATTATCTTAGCTTACACCACGCAGGTATTTTTAATTGTTATATTTTTGTCATACTTCAGTTCAGCCACCACACTATGAAGCTTCAATGCACCTGCTAGATTTTTAGCATTAATTCACTGAGAAGCCACTAAAAATAATGCAATATCTTTTGCTTTCCCCTTCCCTCGGGAGCTGGAAAGAAGATGCATCAGGAGGGGGCAGAGTGAAAAACATCTAGTCAACTGACAGGCCTGACCCCTCCATGAAATGACTGCAGTGGCAGTAACAGCATCATAAATCAACCAAATAGCTTTGGACTCCTCTCTTGTGCATCTCCTATGTAAAAAAAAAAACACTTGACCTAGGGCATAGTTAGGGGCTCTGTAACCTTTGCCTCTAACTCCACGGTGTCTCATTCGGCATGTGTGAAGATCTCCTTGTCTGTGTGTCCACATCCTGTGACAGCTGAAAAGTTATGTCTGTGTGGTAAAGGTGCTTACTGAAGGCCCTATGAAGATTAGACCAAGTGTTTTTTTCTGTATTTGTTGAGATATTAAGCTATATGTTGTTGCTAAAAGCCTAATTAAAGTCTAAGATGTAGTGAGGCCTTTTATAAAGTAAGGCCTAGTACATTTAGCAAAGCCTTGAAGTAGTAAGGCCCTGTGGCATAGTTAAAATTACCTTCTCAAAGGAATGCAAGGCTTGTACTGCTATTGGTCAGTCTAAGGACAGTTGAAGTAAAAGGAATCTGAGTGGTTGTACATTATCAGAACCATTCAGAAGCTTTAAATTGGCTGGAATATCTGGAAACCATTCAGAAGGAAGATTTCATAGATTTCATAGACATTAGGGCTGGAAGGGACCTCGGAAGATCATCGAGTCCAGCCCCCCGCCCAAAGGGCAGGAAGTCAGCTGGGGTCATAGGATCCCAGCAAGATAAGCATCCAGTTTCATCCTGAAGGTGTTCAATGAAGGCGCTTGAACCACCTCCGGTGGCAGGCTGTTCCAGACCTTGGGGACTCGGACAGTAAAGAAATTCTTCCTTATGTCCAGCCTGAAAGAAATGATCTTGAAGTAGTTTGTGACCATTCGACCTCGTCATCCCTTGGGGCGCTCTGGTGAACAAACGTTCCCCCAGATGCTGGTGGTCACCCTTGATAAACTTGTAGATGGCCATCAGATCACCCCTGAGCCTGCGCTTTTTCAGGCTAAAGAGCCCCAGGGCTCTCAGCCTGTCATCGTAGGGTCTGCTTCCCTGACCTCTGATCATGCGCGTGGCTCTTCTCTGGACTCTCTCAAGCTTCTCCACATCCTTTTTGAATTGTGGAGCCCAAAACTGGACACAGTACTCCAGCTGCAGCCTCACTAAGGCCGAGTACAAGGGGAGAATGACATCCCGGGATTTGCTTGAGAAGCATCTATGGATGCAAGCCAGCATTTTGGTC